>NC_069144.1:44900083-44921605 GCF_943734635.1 Anopheles cruzii | reverse complement strand
AAGATGAATTCTCTCGCCTGCTGGCTGGACTGACGGACATGCAGGCCAAATTTCAAGCCATGCAGGACGCATTCACCTCGGCTGTGGCAGCCAATAACGGTAACGCGAATGTACCGGCAACCACTCTAAGTCAATACTTTACTCCGGCGAAGTTGTACGCATTGGTGGGGTCCATCAACAATGTGAAGGCGTACTTGCCGGTCATTCTGTACACGCTCCAGACAGCGGCTGACAACGTCGCAACCGCCGATGCCTACATGGTTGGCCTACAGCAAGCACTGTCAAATGTCATACCGTCGGTAACTCAAGCAATAGCAGACGCCATTTCTCCAATAACTAGTGAAATTGAGAGCAAAATCACTGAACGAGTCACCGTTGGTTTTGTTGGGGAAGTCAATAACATCATCACTGCAGTACAAGGCATGACTGCCCTATCAGCGACAACCAACTACAACAATCTTCTTGGTGCTTTGTCTGGTTTAGCTGGAATCAACAAAAGCGCAGACGACACCACCCTCGCTGGTCTTTTCACTGACATTGTGACAGTAGCGACAGCTCGTCTTAATTTCAGATTTGGTCAATTTGATATAGTTACTCCTGTACTGACTGCGCTTATCGATTCGTTGGTTGGCAATGACGAGTACGGACAATACTGCTACTATAAGTACAAGGACATTGTTGCTGGCCTCTTTGACCAAGGAACCAACAGCGCTTCGCTGTGCCTTGATGTGGAAGTTCGACGCTTGGAACATTTACTGCACACGGTTCTTGACATTTTTGAACTAATCTATTTTGATATAGAAGATGTTGTAGTAGACGTTCAGGTCTGTGCTGCACTATCCGATTCAGCGACTAAAGACGATTGCGTCACCCAGGTATGTGATGAACTCTCCTTAATGAAATGCTGTGATTTTTTAGCAAAGCACCTGTCTATTTCAGTTGAATACTTACTATGGCGCTTTGTTCACTCAGACTGCCATAAAGGTTGGTGTGGTGTACACGCTGGCTGAGGCTGAGGCGGTGGCCAGCGAGAATCGATTGTTGCTTTGCTTGAAACGTGTTTACTTGGATTCTACGGTTAGTTCCGTGGCAGATCTTGCACAAGACATTGGGTACTGTGTCTCGGATGGTCCAGCCGGACAAAACGAGTGATTGGACAAAAGTTCTTTCGAAAACAATTGAAATAAATTCTGCACTTACGACTTACATTCCAAAAGAGCCGTGTCTTGCTGGTTTGTAGTTACATATTAAAAAGCCCATCGCAGGTACTATTGTGTATCAATTAATTAAGTAAAACTGTAGTGATTGTGAGTAAAAATAATCACAGGCGGCATAAAGGTGACAATGTAAGGTTAACGCAAAAACAGTCATGTTTGTTGAGCAACTGTTTCTAGTGCAGAAAAGTGAAACAATGGCTCTTGCACTGCTTCACGTGCCAAAATAATCGAACAACAACTGCCGAAAAGCGGCTGTTTAAATACTGGCAAGCAGATCGCGGCTGCTAAAGCCCGACATGCTCACCTATTCTACCTTACAAGAGTGCACGACTAAGACATGGACGGTGCGCCCCTCAGAGCATGGGAATGAAATGTCCCGAAATATTAAGGTAATATGTCAAAACTAGGCAAGGAAATCTATAGGCAAAATAATATCCATCCACCAGCGAAATCGAATCAGTTTCTGGTACTCACTGCCGAAAAAAATATGTGTTTGACAATCCTGCTGGGCTTAGTTGGCAAATATGTCCGCTGATACACAATTTCGATTGTTCCGGCAGAATGCGGTCAATAAGTATGCCATGAACGAAATTAACCACGCAAAATTCATACCATTCTACTAAGCAAGGCTGCGGTTCGAGGATTAAGTATACGCGAGAGACACAAAAAATCGATCGTCAACGTGCTGTTAGAAAATTGGGTGAAGGAACGTTCGAGTTTGTTCATAAACAGGACCGTATTCGTGTTTGGCAGAATTTGGGTAGAATACAAGGTTTGGCGGAATTTGTAATTGTGTTGTTCCTAAATTGTAACCGAAATTTGACATGAATGTTTAACCAGTTGGTTGCCAATTCATGCAAAACGAATACTAGGAACCGTATTTACCAAGACAGCAACGGTTCTCTTGAGTATAGATTGGCCAATTGGTGAGCGGCCAAAGATAAATCAAATACACTACATATATATAGAGGTATCACATTATTTTTTGAACAATTTCGTTTCTCATCTACACCATGGATCGTGTAACACTTGTGCTCGGTGTCATATTACTGCTGCGGGTAAGCTGAATGGGTTAAAAGATGTGGCACAGAACCGAACATTTGGTCCCACGTTTCGTTCGCAGGGAGGTCTGGCTGAGCCGAGACCTGATTTTGGACTGTCGGTAACGATTCCATCCGGCGATCAAGTGAACTCAGCGGTTGACCTCACAGTGCCTGTTGTCCAGGTCATCATTGATATTACATTACCCGGAGCAGCAACTTCCGGCTATCCGAATCTAGTTACAACATTGAGCGTGCTCCAAACAGTGCAAACGAAATTTACCTCATACGCGAACGGCCTACTTAGTAGTTATGAAGCCTTGTATGAGGCTACTGACGGGAATATTTCTACCTATTTCGGTGCACTTGAGAGTGCTATCGATGCAGCGACGTCATATATAACAGGCAACGCACAAACAGATACGGTGACCATTCTGCGAGGCATTCAGTACAACGGCATCGCCGACGAACTGTATGATGAGTTCTCGCGCTTGAATAATGGATTGTTAAGCCTGAAGCAGCAAGTGTTAATTATGCAGGACGCTCTGAGCTCGGCTTTGGCGGCCAATAATGGTAACCCGAATGTTTCGACAGCTATCCTGACACAGTACATCACTCCAATGAAGACATACAACCTGATTCGCATCATCAACACCGTGAGAGCATACCTTCCGGTCGTGCAGTATACGCTTGAGACAGCGATCGAAAACTTCCAAACGGCCGATGCCTATATCACCGCACTACAGGCCATGCTGGCAAACGCTGGTTCCTCGCTGGGAGGAGAGATTGAAGTCACGCTTCGAGCAATTACCGACAAAATCGAGGACGACCTCGAGTCTGGAGTTGAGACCGTCATTGATGAGTCTCAAGATATTGTTACCACGGTCCAGGGTTTGCCAAGCATTGCTGGTGCTACTGACTACCCCACGCTCTTGGGTTCCCTTAACGTGTTAACCTCTCTAAACGTATCGGCGGTCAGTACCGAGCTCGGCGGAAAGTTTGATGATATTTTTTCTGCCGCAGCGGCGCTAGTGGCCGCAAAAGTGGCCTTGAATGATGTAAATACACAGCCTACAGTCACGATACTAATCGACACGTTAATAGGCAACGATGAGTATGGCCGTTACTGCTACGAAAAGTACAAGGATCTTGTTGTTGGCATCCTGACCGACGCAACTAATGACTCCCTCGAATGCACCGACAACGAACGCATACGACTCGAATATTTACTGGAAACATTGCTGGGTATCTTTGAGCTAGTTCACTTTGACACGGAGGACGTCGATGACCAGATTGCGGTTTGTGCTGCACTAACCGACGCAACGGCCATGAATCAATGCATTACGGATGTGAGTAATAGATTACCGGTCTCCGCCGCGTAAAGTGATGAACTCTTCTTTTTGATCAAATTTACAGTTGAGCGGGTACTACGCAGTTTTGTTCGGCGAAACACAGAGCAAGGTCAATCTAATATACGACATCGCCATTCACGAGGCCATTGCCAGCAAGAACCGTTTGTTGATCTGCTACGAAATTGCGTACTTTGAAGTAGGCGTTACTTCTGCTCTCGATTTTGTCGATGATATACATTACTGCGCAACGGAGGGTCCTGCTGGGATTCACGAGTGACAAGGTAGAGGTGGCCATCTATACACTAACATTTTTCAAAACCAATAATAAAATGGAGGTTGTACTAGATCGAACATACGCTTATTTATCGGTAACTATATCTCATGAAAAATTCGGTACTACAGTCAAAAAGGGACTGCAAAATGTGGTTCCTAAACCTCAATGGGTCGCTAAAGATAAATGAACACTTAGGACCAAGATATCATGGTATCAAATAGAGCTCCAGTCTATTTGTGTTCAGTGTACGGTTCTAGGTCGTTTATTTTTGCAAAATAGAAATCGCGAACCTACAGCTTACACTTGCGCAAACTGTGGCATTCTGCGAAATGTAACTCATTGTCCATACAGCACATAATAGCCTGATGTAAACACAGAATTTCGAGCACTCATTTCGCCATTCGAGCACCTTTTGCTGCAAGGGTTTCGCACCGCATTCTGTGTCTGCCCTCGCACAGTCAGGAGAGGAAGTCAAACAGAGGGCGACGTTGTTATCATACTCGAAACTGGTGTAGGGTGCTGAAATTTTGTCTTCCCAGAGATCATTCTGTGCAGTGTGTCAAGCGCTGTTTCGAACTTCAGCCTCAGAGCGATTGTTTACATGCTTAAACCATACTAAGCACCGCCACGTTAACCTATTTCTCCTCGCAAGAGTGTGCATAACTCGATCGGCGCCCGGTAGAGCGTAACAGGCGGGAAAATCAGTCACAAACCCAACAGTGAATAAGTAAAAATTATGGAGAAATCCCGCTTAAACAGTAGCACTGGCAGTGAGTTCCCTCGTCGCAAGATCAATGTCTATTTTTGGTCACCTATTTTCCGGGGCACTATTTTCTCACCATCACCACCGATTTTGCTTTCTGATTATCCTCTCCATCTGATGTTGACTCTTTGTTGGTGGCCGCCCGTGCATCTATTTCCGTCGTCTTGTTGATGTTACTCCGCTATCTCCAGCCTTTCCTTTCGTTGGAAAACTTCTCACCAGGGTGAGCAGTGAGTTGTGAGACACTCTGGGCTGGAAAACTGGTGATCAATTAAGTTCGAGCAGTTTCGAGTTGGCTTGTCGGGAAATGAATAGCCAAACTTGGTCCTCACCAAAAGTCGGAACCAGCGGTATAATACGCGACTGAAGAAAGCGATCGAGCAGGCGCCAGGAGCTGAACTTCACTAAGTCATGAGATTGAAATAGATATATTTATCCTGTTATAAGTACTGTCAAAGAGTTAGACAGGTGGCTCACAAAAACTCATTTGTTTTACTCGTCTTCCTATATGCTTCATAATTCATAACATAATTCTTTATCCTATTCCAAGTAATGCTAAAACCTGATGCCTTTTTAGCCTGACAACGTGATTGCAAACCGGGAGGTCAACGACCGATCATCGGCTACGCATGCAGAAGGTTAACAAAAATTTTTAAACAGACACACACACATACACCTAAGAATGCAAACGGGCGGCGCCGCGACAGGCGTGCGAACATTTTTCCGGCCTTTCCCGTGCCCCAAAACGGTGGCGGCGGCGGCGGCGATTAAATCTATGCTCGCCCAACAAACAAACGAAGCCAAAAACGGACTGGCTAGCGATAGAAAGAGTGAGAAAGGCACAGTGGAACAGAACAGAAGCGAAGGAAAGGGAAGAAGAAATGGCGATCGTAAAGAGTGCGGACGATCGGAAGCTTCGGGCTCTCCCCGTTTTTCGTTTCGAGTTTTCCCGCCGCGCGCGTCTTGGGCGCATGTGTACCAAATTTAACCGATCTCTTCACTCACGCGTTGGCCGGTGGGCGATCTGAACTCATTTTTCGCCGCTCGCCAAAGGAACCCGCCTTTATCTGGCCCGGCCCCCCCCCCCTCCCCTTCGGGGGACCACCGGAAGCGGCCCCCTGAAGCGGAAAACCTAACGCCACTTGCCGACGAGACGGTGGTAGGGCTCCAACCCAGCGGCGATGGAGGGTGCGAGAAAAAATAGACCCAACTCCGGGGGCAAGTTTTATAATTTAAATTAATTTACAGTTTCCAGCATTCGCTACAGGGGCGCCTCGCTGTGGGTGCTACGGGTGCGTGTTCCGGCAAATTCGGTGCTGCAGTGTTCTGGATACGGATTGGCTTGGCGAAAGCGACCACGATTCGGTAGCTCAAGATTAGCGGACGGAACCACACCGTCGATCGGTGCTAAGCCGAGGCAGCAAGAACCTCCGGGGTGTCATTACTTCCCTTCCGTGGTTGTGGACATTTCGCTTATCAGCTGAACTGCTCGAATGTGCTCGAATCGAGCGGCCTCTGATGGCGTTCACAGCAGATCTGCGATTTTTACACGTCCGGCGCCCGGCACAGCGATACGACATTCGAGTAGTTTCGAGCAATTTCGAGCACTTTTTGAACGAATGATTTACCATCTCATCAGTAGCAATTACTAGCTCCGGTCACTGTTGGCCATCGGTTGGCCTAACCAACCGAAAGTGTCGGCTTCGTTTCACATTTCCTTAGGTCGCCAGTCGCGGAGCTCGAATCTGGAGCACTTTTGGTGGGGAGGCCGTCAGCTTCCAGCCTATATCTGGATAACCTTAATTTCGACTCCGCAGCATCTGCGCTGTCCATCAACCAGCGGTCCCGATCGCCCCTTGGGTTGGGCCTAGGCAAACAGATCGCACGCCCAGGAAGTACGGCCACGAGCTGCCGACCTCGATTCGGCACCGCATTCGCAACACACCAGATCCCAGCCGGTTGCGAACCCTTCCAAGCCGGAATCGGGCGGGATCATACTCAATTTGGGCCAGTTAGCTCACGCACGGAACGGCCCTCCCGTTTGCCTGGACTTGGACCGTAAATCCGATTCTCTTGAGTGCATTTTAGCAGCATCCATCTTCGCGACGAAGCGATCAATCGGGAGTCCGTGTTATCGTCATGCATTCCATATGCTGGATTGTTGAGCACCATTAACGCTTAAGCAGCCAGCGTTTGTTAAGTAACCGATATCCGAATGTGTGTGTGTGTGTGAGGACGTAAAATGAGTGCACGATCGCCGGTACTCCCTCAGGAACCTACCCTGTGGGTCACATACTTTCGGTTCAGCTATTTGAGGTAAGTTTGAGTGAAAAAATCAACACCTTCATCTCGGCACGCCTGACTCACGTCCCTCGATCGGCCTAATGAAAGCCCATCGGCGGCAAGCGTCTCACCCTGGCACACTTCGAAGCCGCACCAGCAGCTCCGTGTGGTGGCTTGGAAAAGGTAAGTGACCTGCCGCGGCAGGTCCGGCCATGCGCTGGCCCCCGTTGACAGTTGCCGGGCAGTTCTTGAGGCGCGCCAGAGCGGGAGTCACGTTTGGAGACACTCCGAAGCCCCGTGTATCATAAACCATTCCACCCGGCGGCAGATGAGGCGAACTCTATAGAGATACTCTAGCAGTTGGGATCCGCCGAGCCGAGCCGACCAGAGAGCCGTAGACTGGAGAAAGAGAAAATAATGGAGTAAAGCGTCGCACACCAATTTGAATAGCGCCCCGGGAACCCGGGGCCGATGTTTGGGTCACACTTCGAAAGGCCCCCAGCACCCTTCTCCCCTCCCCGAACCCCCTCCTATTAGCGCCCTCAATCCACGCCGACGAACAACCACCGCGCATGGCTGCGAAGACGCCAAAACATAAACAAAATAAAGAAGCATAAAAACCGACACACCGGCACATACACACACAAACACACACTGAGGCAATGATTCCCAACGATTCCGTCGTCGGGTCATCCGTCGTGGTGGTCAATCGCAGACGGCGCAACCCGTCGGAGTCCGTCTTCTTCGCCTCGATATCTTCGCCTTCGCGGGCCCCGGCTCCGGCGGCCCGCGGATCTTCACGCGGATGAGGGAGGAATTTTATCGCGGCGCCCTACAGTGACGGTCCACTGTTGCCGACACGCGCCCTCTAGGCGCGATAATTCTTTACCTTTGCGCCCCGTTCGTTGGCTGAAATTTTTAGCTTGCGAATTTGCGTTACAGAATTTTACGAAAAAATAGTTTTTGAATATTATTTGCATTCATCAAATTAATGCGATCAAGCGATATTAAATAAGATATCGTTAGTTCGGGTTCGAGCTCTAGTCCCATTCCGGTGTGAGCAGTCTCTCCGGCTCTCCGGCATGAATTGTTTTACTGTTTATTAAAACAATTCATCCGTATAGCAAGCGGAGCGCCGAGTTACTTCGATATTATGATAAGTGTTCTGCTGGAACCCATGCTTTTTTCGCTAGCGATCTTCAACCTGCTCCATCAACTTCGGTATCTTTACATTAGCGAAACGCCTGTTTAGCGAAGATATCCACGGCCGACGCATATACCCACGGCCCAAACACCCGCGCCGAAAACAAACACAACCGTTCGTTCTTGCCGTTTTTGGCCAAGCTTTTCGGTGCTCATCCGGTGCCCGCCGCAAGGCACGCCGGGCCGGGGGGTGACCGGGGGACCGGATGCCACCTACCGGGCGCAAGATTTGTCTCCTTTCGCGCTCGCGACGCGACGAGGCGACGCGATGAAGTAGAAGAAAAATTTGTTTAGTTTTTGCCACTTCTTTTTCCCGTGTGTCATTTGATTGTTTGTGGTTTGTTTTGTTTTCTGAATTATTCCATCAGTTTCGGGTGGCCAATCGGTGGTTCGGCGGTGAAGTTGGTTGATTAAATGACACGTTGTACTTCAAGTGAGGACGAATGCTCGATTTCTTACACCGTACACTTTTCCTCTCTCCTTTCACGGTCCAGCTTTCGCCTTTCTTAGTTCGTTCGTTTTTTTATCACTTTTTTCCAATGTCTTTGGACCTGTTGATATAGTTTTGAAATTTACATTTCTTCTTTTGGCATTTCTTTCCATTTTTCCATCATTTCATGCGATTGTTTCATGCAAACGACCATTGTTTTCACACCAACAGGGTTAGTGCACAGTTTTCTGGTGGAATGTGCTGTGCACCGTGGCGTTGCCGACCGCCGACGCTGAGAACAGAGACACAGAGTCCCGTTGAAACAATTTCAAATCCGGCCCCGTGTCACCCCACACCCTTGGGGGGTTATGGCGATAAGACCGGGCTGACCGCTGACCGCTGTTACGGAACCATCGTCGAATCGACGATCGCCCGGCTGCCGGGCCGGGCCGGGATCATCGTCACCGTCATCCTACCGCATTTCCCATCCCACACTGGCCGAGGCGAACCGAGGGTGCCCCCGGTCCCGTTTGTCCGGAGCGCTTAGCCACGAGCTAAGCGCTCCGTTCCCGCCCCGACACCGATTTCCCACCTGATCCCCCGAATGAGAAATGAAAATCAGCATTAGCGGCGATGATTTGACGCTCGCTCTCTCTCTCTCTCTCTCGGACGGATGCGGACTAGCCACCGGCTAAAGATCATACCGCTGGGACCCGTACCTATGTCCACGTGTGTGTGCGCCCGCGTGTATGTGTCCAAAGGAACGGCATCGCACGACTTCGTTCCCGGCCCGACCTGAGCGCCGTATAACCGTTTTCCGCGTCTTCGCCACCATCCGTTTACAGCTCTTAGGAGCGTCATCATCAAATAAATACGTACTAAAGTCAGCCAGGGGTGTGAGGGGTGTCCAGTAGAGACAGAGAGACAGAGAGAGAAGAGTAAGTGGTGGCCGACGGAACGGCCGAACCGAGAGATCGGAAATCGGCCCTCAGCTCGCGATCGACGATCGAGGGCAGACTCCGGATTTACTCCGGATTGGAGCTGGATCGCGCGGACGTCGCGGGCTCCAATCTGTGGCGAGTTCTACACGACGCGACCTACCTCCGTGTGTGTGTGTGTGTGTGTGTGTAGATCCGCAAGGGGACGCCGGAGATCGGGATCACGATCTACTCTTTGATCTGGTCATTCATCATTTTTCCCTCGGCTCGCCCATTCCGTACGCCAAAGCGTGATGCGCCAGGTCCGCCGCGAGCTCTACGGGCGTTGGGGTCCGTTACGTGAGGCGAACTTTTCCGACGTTGTTGCTGCTGCTGCTGCTGTTGTTGAATTAGCGGTTGAAACGGTTTAGAAAGCACCCGCCCCACCGTGGCCGAGGTGCTTATGTTGCTCCCTCGGTCTCGGTCTCTCGGCCTTTTCCGGGCCCGACTACCGGCTGAGCGGGCTGAGCCCCACGAACTTCTAGGGGAGAAATGTAACACCCGGTCCGCGGTTCGATTGCCCATGGTCCGCGGTGGAGAAACGTCGATCGGGCCGGGCCGGGCCGACCCGCGCGGACTTGTTTCTTTCGCGCGCGCCCTGTTGGAGGAATTAAAGGATCATTACCGGAATCCGCCCTACAAAAGGGGCACACACAAGCGTACACAGAACGGAATGTGGCACCGTTCCGGCCGTCGGCCCCGACCCGTCGAGCATTCCGTCGGAAGAAGGGAGCAAAATAGAAAAACAATAAAAGAACGAACGAACGACCGAAGGAAAGAGATGCAGCAGCAGCAGCAGCAGCGATGCAGTGTGATGGGGGCGCGTGTGGGGCCTGCTCATGGAATGCAACTGCAGCGGGCCGGGCCCGGAAAATGATCGCCACAACATAACGCCACCCCGGGACCGGTGCCCTTTTTCCTTTGTTGACCATTGTTGCGGCGGTTCCACGTTTCCCCCTTGGAATGGCGGCAAAAAATCGATAAGTCTCGCCGGCCCGGGGACTGTGTGTCGCCTTTGTGTTAATTTCAAGCATATGGTCGCCCGGTTTGCCGCGTGCCATTTGAACCGGGTCCGTCCGGAGGTCACCGCGAAAGAAGCATCGTTTCAGCCATTTGCTTTCTAAGATTTCACTTAACAGCGCTCAATCGCCACGGAACACAATTGAAACCGCATTGTTTGTTTGTGTCGGTATTCAAGGGCCCTATGAAGCTGAGCTTGCATAATTGGTGTCGACCGTATATGATTGCATCTGAATTATGATTCTATGTTGTCGGTATCATAACTCGTCTCATCCTCAGCTTAGGTCGCCTTGTTACTGGTATTTGTTCTGAGTTTTCAATTGTGCCTTTCTCAACTCTTTTCATCTTGTCCTAATTCTCTGTTGCTATCCGTTTCACCTCTTCATTCTATTCATTCTTTTTTTCGCAATTGTTGCCTTTAGTTCAACATTGTGTTAATGTGTGATTGTCATTTTTTGTATTCAAAGTTTACGGTTTTGTGTTATTATTTCAATCATAATTCTTCACGTACTCATACTGTTTATTTTCTGTTTCGTTTTCAATTCACTTTCAGCTGCTTTGCTTAAGTTCTTTGTCCTCTTTCTTCGTTATCGTCTTGATTGATAGCGAAGAGTGTTGTGCTGCATGGATTCATTGCTTTATTGGTCCTACTTTATTGCTCAATGTACCTACCGTCATGCCGGATTGGCGCCAATCTGACCAAATTATGGTTTCTCCTGCAAGTACTTGTATTGCTTTCCGATATTTTTCTTTTCAATAAAGATTTCTTTGCTCATCGAATCGACACCAACTAATAATCAATTATCAACTTCTCCGATTGCACACCAGTAGACCGCAGTTTACTTTGTACGACTTTGTTTTGGTTCGACAAAATGATTTGCGGCCACCACTACGGCTAGGACCAACCCCGTAGGCCCGGCCGCTCTGCATGTTGGGAGTGTAATAAACCGATGCTTCTCGTGACTGCGGCGGGCGGCGGTACGTTGAACCTACTCCCGAACCTGCCGGCCTCGACGGGGTCTGGACGAGAAAGAAAGTTAAATCAATTTATCAACTCGCCGAACGGCCGAAAAGGGCATTAAAAACCCATCTGCCAAGGTCCACCGTACCGGACTGTGCGGTGCGCCAAGTCTCTCGCGGAGAAGAATCATTGAAACAGCCTCCTTCCCGATGGCAAATAACATAAAATTCTGTGCCCGATGTGGGGCCGGGCGGGACCAAACATTGGCCCCGCACTAATCGTTCCCGATATTCAAAGTTGTCCGTTTTGTCCGATCTTACGGAGTCCCTGGTGCTGTAGCCTGATCTCCCTGCCTCCCCATACAGACACACACACGCCGGACTTTCTCAGCCAGATTTGTTTTGATCGTCCGTAATCAGGCTCGGGACCCGCCGGCGAAGCGTAGCACTTGGTACTGACGCGGGCGCGTCCTGCCGGCTTCTGATCCGCGTTGCCCATCTTCGTTACCATCTTCGGGGTCATCTTCTTGCGTTCTCGGGGCTTCTTTTGATTTATCATTCCCCCTTTGCTCTCGCTCTCTCTTTCTGTTTGTTTTATTTCTCTCTTTCGCTGCCTCGCCTCTCTTTTTCTTTTGCCGTTGCCTTTGCCTCTTTTCGACTCCACACGTTTGTCGTTGGTGCTTCTCGCGAACTAATCATATTTTTTTACGATCTCCCTTCGATCCCACGGCGAAGGCGACGGCGACGGCGACGGAATTCCTCGCGCTTCTCGGCTCGGCTCGATTTACGATTTTGGATGAGATCTCCCGGCCGGACTGAGGCCGATGTTCACACACCACAGCACCGCTGCCGCCGACGCCACCACACACGCCGCCGCAAAGTGTCAACAGGCACGGGGTCTGCCCCCACACACACCGGGCGGACACACCCGGGTGAAACTGGCTCGCCCGCTGCCGAGCAGGACGATTAACAGCTAAGAAAGCCGCCGGCCGCGGACCAGAAACCGTGGGATGCTGCGCGAGCTTCGGAATTTTGTGACTCGGCCGTTCTTCTTGGCGTGTGGCTTTCGTTCGGTCGTTCCGTTGGCTACTCTGCTTCTCGAGTTTATTGATTTTCTGCGCCCGGCCATGTTCTCGGCTCGGTCCGATCTCTCTCTCTCTCTCTTGCTCTGTCTTACACGGGGTGGTTCTTCTTCGTCCGGCCGGCCGGTGGCCACCTGATCGTTCAGGTGAACTTATGGTGGTCGCCTTACTTGTTTATTGACCTCGCGCATCGGGCGAACACATTCCGTTCGGAGGAGGCCGAGGTGCTCAGACCGACGACACCGGAACTCGAACGCACACCAAAAAAGGGACTCCGCACCTTGAAATTACCACACCGCAGAGCCAAATGTCGCCTTTAATGAAAAGCAAAGAGTTTAAAAAGAGTGAAAATTATAATGTCACAAGAGACGGAACAGTAAATAAAACAAAAAGTTCACCAGTTGAACAAACAAGAAACAAGAAACGTTAAACCACCAAAAAATGAAGCAACAAAATGTGACACAAATCAAGCAGAGAACAATCAAACGCTATCAGTATTCTGATTATTTGAAGTAAAAGTCCGAATGTTTCTTGTGAAGAGAGCCACTTACACAAAACAGAGAATGAAGCTCTGGCGATTTGAAATCCCCGAGATGTCTCAATAGGCCGCGGCTGACATTGGCCGAAGGCCACGGATTTGCAGCCCGCCTCGCGTTTGGATGTCACCCCGAGAGGCGACATTTTGGGGTTTATTTTTTCTCTGCTGGGCTTTTGATGATCATTCTCCGGTCCGTGCGGAAGGACCGGTGACGGAAACGACGCTTGAGGGTGATATAATGGCGTGAGCACTGGCCTTTTTTTGCCACCACCAATTTTCGGCCCCCGAACGAGTGGCCGCGGCGTGGTGGCGCGAAGGAAGCGAAACGCCGAGCTTTCGAGGTTGATGATGGATGAGATCATCAGTTGACACCTGTTTCGACGCTCCAACTCCGTGACTTCGGTGACTAGCCCCCATTCTCTGTGCGAGTGTCTCTCTCTCTCTCTCTCTCTGGCCGCTGTTTTCGGTGCTATCGATTGTTATGGTCGGCAAAGACGAAAGAGCACCAATTGTTGGGCAAACAAATGGAAAGTTGGTGGAAAAAAAGGAAGAAACGTGGCAAAACCCCCCGGTGTCCCCCCCAAAAGAACGGCGAGAATGTAAAACGGTGAACTTGATAATTAAAACGAAACTCGACCATCTTCGCCGACAATGGGTCGGTCGCCGGGAGTGGTCCATTCTAACGGTTCTCGGTGCCGTAACCGAAAGCGGAGTTTCCACCATTTGAATACCTACTACTGTTCGCAAATGAACAATGCGTAATAGAGTCAAGTTAAATGGAAGTACCAAGCATACCGCTACACGTTGAAGGTATTAATGAAATGGGACAAAATAGCACCCACCAACCGAAATTAATATGCATGCCAAATAAACAAACCAATTTTTACAAACAGTCCATGACCGATTAATGATTTATTTCATAAATCCATTCAATCCATTTATTAAGATTCCAGCGTATACTCAAATGCTTAATTTAAAGCTTTTCAATCTAGGAAAATCAATGCGATATCCGCAAAATCAAATGCCTCAATTGGTTAATAAATAAGGTTACGGTATTACCCTTGTGAAAGGGCTCCCCATTGATCGCTATCCTCCGAAATGCATCACAAAGCATCAGCAAGATAATGAAGATATGAGCGCTTTGCTCACTGCATAGCAAATCCCCACACACACACACACACTGGCAAACCCAGGACGTTTGACTAAAATATGGAACTTCACAATCGGGACCATTGAACAAGGCCTTCAATGGTCGCCAGAGAAAGAACCAAAAAGAGAACGATCAGGTTCGATACGGATCACCGGAGACCGGTGTACAGGGCGACGTGGCAGGAATCGCGTGGAAGCGAAGGTCAAGTACTTCAAGAACTGCAGCAACCGGAGCCCCGGTGGCCCTGGCCCATGGTGGTCCACGCCGGTTGCGATTGTGTGCGGTGCAAAAATGTGCCAACCGCTCCGTTCCCCCCACTACCACGGAAGTGGAACACGCAAACTTCAGCGAATGTGGCAACCACCAGCAAACTGGCCGCGCGAAGGGGTAACGTCCGAAGCACGATAAGTACCAGCGGGAAGAGCATAAATACTGTGACTGGCTGCGGCTGGCCCCCGTGCTGGCTTTGTCTTCCACTTGGCAGCATCGATCGGTGTCCGGGGCATCATTTCCGTCTCTCAACTGCTTCTTGCGCCCCGCGTACAGTGCACTGCAACTGCACTGAGAAAAATTGCACTTACCGATGGAAATTCCAATGCCTTCATTGCTTTAAATCCTCGAGCTGGTCTCTATACAAAAATGTCCGCCTGAATTTATGCAACCGCAGCTCGCCGATTTCCCGCATCAAAACGCCTGAAGTTAGGCAATTGGCGTGTTTTTTAGCGTACCCTGTAGTCTGCTATGTTCGCCTAGTACTTTTGCTTCTCCGATTCCCTCCGGGAATGGCCGGTTTCTGGGAGAGCCACAGTTCAACCACTGTATCGCTCCCCTAACTGATCGCTTCCTCTTCCACTGTCTCACCAAGTCTTGGTTTCGTTTTGCTTGGCGAACTGTCGCGTACGGACGGTGCCTTGCCATTGGAATCTCGTGACAATCTTTCCGACATCGCCCCCCATCGTGCGTCACATCGACAAACGATACTCGATTTCGATCTCTGCGAGTCCGGGTCGATGTCACCGAAGTATGCGTCCTGGAGGCTCACTTCAGCGCTTTTCGCAGTTTCCGTCACATTGGATTGGAATGCCAAAGAAGGGCTCCGTGAAGCGAAAGACAACCAAGACCACCCCGTTTTGAGTAAGACACTTTCAAACCAAACGTGCCAGCGTGGCATATGTGAATGAACCCGCGGGCCGGCCAGCAGTCAATTGAGTGCGTCGGTCGCCGGTCGCCAGATGGTGGTGGCTTGGCCATCCCACGGATTGCCCGGGTTTCGTCCTTCCGAGCAGCAGCAGACTACGGGCCGGATCGAATCGGTTCCGTTAATTAATTGTAATTGATTAAATGAACGAAATGGTGGCACACGAGTGGTGGCACTTCTGTGGACCGTTCCGAGCGCGAGAAGAAACGTGAGACCTAAGCAGCGCCGTCCCAGACGCCAACGCCAGACGGCGGATGTAAGCGGAATAGGTCAAGTGACCATCGCCATGGTCGGCCTTCCGGTCCAGCGTAGACGACGCCGTTCTGCCTCTGATTTCCGCCTTCCGCAAGCTCCAGTTTCGGATCGGCGGAGTCGGCTTATTGATCGTCCCAATGGATGGCACTCGACCTCGACCGTTGCCTTTCAAGACAGAAGACAGTAGTTTGACAGTAGTTTATAGAGTCGCGAATGGCTTGCAAAAAAGGTTCCGTAGGCAGACGGATTCTAATGCGAATCATACGTTGACCGCTGGCTGACGCACGAAAGGACCTTTCGCGCCCGCTGCAAGGTGGAATAGACACGGCACGGTTCCCGGAACCGTGCCGGTAATGCTGGTGAAGTGGCGGCCATTAGCGGGCCGGCGATCCGGTGAAAACAAAAAAAACGAATCCCCACGGCCAACACTGTATGGGTTCAGGCAATAAGCCACGGTAAGCTCGTGTGCGTAGCAAGTCGCTGGCACCGACCGACCGACGGGCGGCCACGGCGTAATGGTAATGAGAGATGTGTCGTCAAGGCACATCTTCCAAGACAAGAAGAGCCTCGGCCCACGAGACAGAACGGGAGCCAGCGAGAGACAGAAGAGAAAGAGAGAGAGAGAGAGCGAAAGCGAAGGCAAAGAGTCACCACAGCACGACGATGCGTGCGCCGTGTGATGCTGTGCCGGGTGGCCGGGAAGGGTGGTCTTCAGGGTGGCCGCCGCGAGTGGCGGCGGGAGGGTGGCACGCGGACGGTGTTACACACTTGCGGAAGGCAAGCAACTTCGCTTGCGCTTATTCGCTACGTTGCCTGATATTTTGATTATTTTTATCCATATATTCATCGCGCTTAGCACCGCCGACTGGCAACCGGGTTGTTGGAGGCGCGGCACGGTGGGGTGGGGGAGAGGCGCAACGGGAAGGGATCGGTGGTCGTGGTGGTGGATTTCTCATTCTCACGGTTGATAGGCCGCGAACGTGTACGGTCGAGAGTTGCTCGTCGTTCGTCGGAGGCCCTAACGCCCCGTCTACGTACGCCCGAACCGGAGCAAAGTTGGTCCGAGCACACATACACACACACACACCTACACCTTTGCCTCCCACACACCGAACACAGGCGCACACAATCACACCCAACATGGAGTTCTGTATCACGGCACGGCAAAGGGTGCAGCAGCTGATGCTCGCTACGCTTGTTGGAGTCTTGGAGAAGCGCGCCGAGCCGTACGGGACAGAGCGAGAAAGAGAGAGAATGCGAGAAAGAGAGAAAGGGAGAGAGAGACGGTAGCGGCGGCGGCGACGACGGCATACGAACCGAGAAATATGCGCCAAAAAGGGGGCAAATCGTCGTACGCCGCCGCGCTTACCGTCACACTGGTGCCGCCACCAACGCCGGCAGGCTTAAAACGGGGTGGCGGGACCGAGGAGGGTGCTGGCGGCCGGCCCCGAAGCCGAGAAGGTTGTCGACACACGGAAAACCGAAGTCGTCGTCCCGGGTCTGTATGTGTATGTGTGTGTCCCCCACACACCCACCGGACCTGTCCCTCCTCCCCCTTGGGCGGTCGGCGTCGGCCGGAGGTCTGTTTAGCACGCAAAAGTTGTCTCCCGAGAGCCGAGGTTGATCCAAGAAGCCGCGGGCCGAGCGATAAGTGCGTGGAACGAGCGGACGGAGTGGAGCTTGCAGAGCATCATCAGGGATGGTTGGCATTTTTGACTAAAGTTTGAGTCTGTAGTGAGATGTTGATGTGTCGATTGAGAGACTGAGGTGAAAAGTGTTCCCTGTTTTAAAGCATTTTTAAAGAAAGCATTTAAAATCAGCACATTAACCATTTATTTATTACATCGAAAGGGCTTTATTTGTTAAATGGCTTGAGCTTTTGATTTTTTTTTCGACGTTTTCGTACTTTTTGATCCCTTTGATTGGCTGCTGCTTTCTTTTATCTATTCCTTTGTTTCAACATAATACAGCTTTATTGTTTTGGGTACCGTTCAAGAACAACAGAAAAGGTCAGACTTCTGTAACTAATAATAAAATGAATATAATAAACATTTGTGATCAAACTTTTGTTATCAAACCACAAAAGGTCGTGGAAAATGGAAGCAAACAATCTATTTAAAGCAACAAAACTACAAATTAAACACGACAACAACAATAATACATCAACCGATAGTCCCAATGCAACGTCGATATCGTACAGACAAGCCGAGCCCGCGATAAGGCTATCCTGAAGTGGAGGTCACATGTTTCTTAAGCTTGTCTTGTTCAGTTAGATTAAGTTATTACCTTAACTATTAAGCAATTTGAATAAATACGGCCCGGTCCGTTCTTCCAAGATAAAAAAAAACCTGTACAAAGCAATCTACTAATGCTTGGAGTAATTTGTGACTCGTATCATCAAGCATTGCTCCAGCCATGTCTGTACGTCCTGTACCGTATGCCTCAGAGTTTGGACATAAACAATCGTGAGAATGAAAGTGTGTCTCGCTAAAGTGAGTGAAAATAATCGAATGAATCAATGTAATCCATCGATGTCGTCCCAATTATTCACCGTTCCAACCCAGAAACCAGAACTTCCAGAAACCTATCAATCTCTCGGTCTCTCGGTCGAAAAGATACGCCATGCTACGACGCTTGCTTGCTCACTCACACGCCCCTATGGTACCGTCTCGCTTCAACGACCAACGCTTTCCGGGCGGGTACGGCGGGCGCGGCCCGCGAAGCACGACGACGGCGGCGGTGGCGACGGCGGCCGCCAGTCGCAACCGTAGCATTATGATGCGAACGCCTCGAAACGGTGGCGGATTGGGTGGTGGGTCGGGAACGGGTTGGCGGCGACAGCGGGGACGGTGGCGGCGGCGGCGGCGACGGCAATCGATGGATAAAAAGCCGTGAACAAAAGAGCGAACAAAACGATCAAACGGAACGGGGGAGGAATGATGATGAAGAAACTCCAAGATACTTCGGCGTTGACCGAAAAACCCGCTGCTGCCGTCGCCGCCGTCGCCGCCGTGCGACCTCGACGACGACGCCACCGACGTGAGGTGAGATGCGAACCGCGAACGGTGAGCTGCGAGTGGAAAATTCATCGACTACTCAACTCACTGCGAGCTCGCGTGAGTTACCCAACGGAGAGGAAGATTTGGATACAAACGAAGTTTTGTGAGAGAGCGAGACGGAGAGGGTGACCGTTGGGAGGAGAAGAGGGGCCAGCGAGGCGGGGGCACTCTTCGTCGTCCGCGCACCGCACCGATAAACAAAGGCCTGTGCGACGCGGGAATTGAATAATCTGAAGGGCAACGCAGATTATGTGCCGTCGCCGTCGCCACACGGAAGAGAGAGCGAGAGAGAGGGGACAAGCGTGCGAGCGAGAAGGTGACGAGAAACAGAAGCGCGGTCGTCCTGCTCCGGCTAATCAATACGCTCATTACGCAAGCCCCGCCGTCCGGCAATCGCGGCAATCGCGTGGCGTATTAAACGGTGCGCACACGATGACGACAAACTGATCAGGATGATGATGATGATGATGACAGGGCGCTGACAAACGAAAATAAAGATGACGGGCAGAGGGGCTGTTGCCCGTTGTTGTCGCCCGTTGTTAATGATCGTAATTGGTCGGTGGGATGTAGCAGAACACAGGCAGCTGATCCGACCCGGTCCGATGGCCATAATTCAATTACCTTCGGCTCAACCCTTCGGCTTGGAACCACCCTATGTCGGATCGGTCGATCTCCGGTAGGAGCGCCTCACAGGAAGTGCCTTCGCTATGCTGCGCACGCTGCTTTGACACGTGAAAGGTGTCACTGACACCTGTTTATGGCCGCAATGCTTGCCCATTTGCTTGGCGCGCGCGCGCCTCTTACGTTCTATGCTGCCACCGCCCCCGGATAAGTGCCGAGATTCCGTTTCAAGTATGAAACGAAAATAATAATTTATTCATTCTCCAACCAACCGCCCCTTCCGGGAAGCGAGCCCCTGTGTCCGCCCGCGGGGACACACGCAAGGCGGGAATCAAGTCGTCGGTCGTCCGGGTCGGTCCGTTTCGGTAAATAAACTTAACTCCGCCAGTCTTCGCCGCCCGACTTAACCTTGAATCGAGCATCAAACAAACATTCGACGGTTGAACTTCGATCCGCGTGTACTCGTCTTCACTGCCGCACACACACACGCACGATACGGGGCCACGGCGCAACATATTTCGCTTCTTTCGGGGCACACACATAAACCAACCATTTCGCCCGCCATCGCCTACCATCACCATCGTCATCATGATCTCCTTAGCACTTCCGGTTTCCGGTCCCCTTTCCGTCGGCGGTCCCGCCGCACACAGATGGCAAATCCTTTCGAAAAATCAAAATTATGTTCTCCCCCCGGACGGAGCATAACTGAACAACCTCTTATCTATGTTTTGGTTCTGCTTTGCCGCTCCGTTCCGTCGTCCTGCGATCAACATATCCTACGTCCCATATTTGTCATTCTTTTCCCGTTCGCCCGTTCTTCGGG
Organism: Anopheles cruzii; assembly: GCF_943734635.1. NCBI lineage: Eukaryota > Metazoa > Arthropoda > Insecta > Diptera > Culicidae > Anopheles > Anopheles cruzii. The sequence continues at coordinate 44,901,360 of NC_069144.1, read as the reverse complement.
ACTCCTTCGCGCACTTCCGTTCCCGAGGACCAGGACTAGGACGTGAAGGAACCAGGTCTTCGGGGGAAACAATGAGGGCGCATGGGGCATCGGGAGGAACTCGGAAAAAAACCCCGATGGCCCGACAAACCTTCCTTAAGCAAACCGTCGAAGGACGAAGAAGGACAACGGCGAAGGCGACGGCGACGGCGTTTTTTCTTCCCTCCCCGATTGTTGATGCCTCTAGTTTGTGGCATAATGTTTCCGCCGCGGGTCGTGTGTGTGTCCTGCGAGGACGGGCATGTATCAGTAACACTCCTTGTCGGTGTGTGAATACGCCGAGTATACATATCGGGCCCGCCGTTTTTTGTTTCCTTTTCCCACCGATGTGCCCTGATGTCCTTTTTTATAATATTCCGCACTCCTATAGGCAATGTGTCACGCTTCCTTTGTATGCGCCAACAGCACTACGAAGCCCCTTCTCGTCCTCGTTGGCTCGGAACCGCAGTTCCCGTGTGTGTGTGTGTGTGTGCGTCGGATTGTCCTCGCTGAGGCGGCCGGTGTGTGTCTAGTCCTCGTCGGAGTCCCACGAGGACGGAAGCGGATCGAAATCAGGAAACGTAATACGGCCGGCCTCGTCGACTCTGTGTGTAGCGTGTTGCGCGCATATGCTTCCGACACACACACACACGCACACGCAGGCAGCGCGAGAAAATGCTTGGAATTCGCACGGAGCGCGTGGAAGGAAAAATCCCACTCCCGGAGCCGACCTCGGTGGTGAGAGTGAGTGTGAGGAGCTCTCACAGTTCACTCACAGGAGGGACCGAGTACGGCGCACGATTTGTTTGCTTGCTGTCTCGCTCGCTCGGCCGACCGGTACGAGGAATGTGGCTCCTGTTTCGCTTTTGCCTTTTTGCTTCCGCTTACCACCCGAGAAAATCGAAATTCTTTCCCAATTCCATCCCTCCGTGGCTCTCTCGTTCGCTCTCATGTCTCTCATCTCACGGCCACGGCGTTCCCCTTAGTATTTTGTATGTACTCTATTTTTATCCACCCGATTCCGATACTTTTCCCCGCCAGTCACTTGTCATTTGCGGTGCGATGTGCAGGCAAGAGAAGGAACACGGCAAACAAAGCCAGGGCGATCCGCCCGTCCCGATCTGCCTCCGCCGTCGCCACCGTGTGACGTGTCATTCGTCATCTCACCCCTCCGAAAACGGATACTCTCTTCCTCGGCGTCGCTTCTTAAACACTCTCGTTAGGGATTTTTATTACGGCACGATGGGGGCGCATGGTGA
>NC_069144.1:44821635-44899883 GCF_943734635.1 Anopheles cruzii | reverse complement strand
TGACCATCCTGCAAGGCATTCAGTACGACGGCATCGCAAACGAACTGCAAGATGAATTCTCTCGCCTGCTGGCTGGACTGACAGACATGCAGACCAAATTTCAAGCCATGCAGGACGCATTCACCTCGGCTGTGGCAGCCAATAACGGTAACGCGAATGTACCGGCAACGACTCTAAGTCAATACTTTACTCCGGCGAAGTTGTACGACTTGGTGCGTTCCATCAACAATGTCAAAGCGTACTTGCCGGTCATTCAGTACACGCTCCAGACGGCGGCTGACAACGTCGCAATCGCCGATGCCTTTGTAGTTGCCATGCTGCAAGCACGGTCAAGTATTGGACCGTCGTTAACTCAAGCAATAGCAGAGGACATTACTCCAATAACTAGTGAAATTGAGAGCAAAATCACTGAACGAGTCACCGTTGGTCTTGTTGGGGAAGTCAATAACATCATCACTGCAGTACAAGGCATGACTGCCCTATCAGCGACAACCAACTACAACAATCTTCTTGGTGCTTTGTCCGGTTTAGCTGGAATCAACAAAAGCGCAGACGACACCACCCTCGCTGGTCTTTTCACTGACATTGTGACAGCAGCTACAGCTCTTCTTTATACCCAAGTTGGTCAAGTTAATCCTGAAACTAATCCTGTAGTAGCTGCACTTATCAATACGTTGGTTGGCAACGATGAGTACGGACAGTACTGTTACTATAAGTACAAGGACATTGTTGCTGGCCTCTGGGACCAAGGATCCACCACTTCCTCGCAGTGCCTCGATGTGGAAGTTCAACGCTTGACACATTTACTGCACACGATCCTTCGGATTTTTGAACTAATCCATTTCGATATTGAAGATGTTGTAGTAGACGTTCAGGTCTGTGCTGCACTATCCGATTCAGCGACTAAAGACGATTGCGTCACCCAGGTATGTGATGAACTCTCCTTAATGAAATGCTGTGATTTTTTAGCAAAGCACCTGTCTATTTCAGTTGAATACTTACTATGGCGCTTTGTTCACTCAGACTGCCATAAAGGTTGGTGTGGTGTACACGCTGGCTGAGGCTGAGGCAGTGGCCAGCGAAAATCGTTTGTTGATTTGCTTTAAGCTTGGTTACTTGGATGCTGCGTTTACCTCCTTGGGAGATGTTACACAAGACATTGGTTACTGTGCCTCGGAAGGTCCAGCCGGACAAAACGAGTGATTAGATGTGATTGGTGAAGTTTTTTGCTAAACAAAAATAAAATCAACATTACCTGGTTTGACGAATATTCCAGTTTCCGTTGAATTATTTGCTACTATTTATTTTAACAAAAATAGCACATTGATCAGTCAGACCCAAGGTTAGAAAGATTCGTTGGAGGTTCAAATTGTGCAAATGCTTTGTATAGAAGTTTGTGGCGATGAGATGCTTAAACTTGCAACGCTATTTAATATTTTATACCAGCTGTTTCTAGCGTGCGTCACCACGCCTTATTTCATTCTCATTTCAGACAATCGGACTTCTTAGTGACGTATCCGATCCGCTTCCCTTCTAACTTCCCGATGCTCCTTTGTTCGATTCAGCCGTTCTTGAGTTATAAATAGTTTAACTAAAACTACTATCTTCTATGTATAAGTGGTCTGATCAAATACTTTCGCGACATTTGAATTTCCGCGGGCCACGTATATGCGAATTTTAATTTTTTTTGTGGCGTTAGGTTGCTACACATGTCAGTAACTTATGGTGAGAAGTTCGGCAATTTTGAGTAATCAGTCAATTTTTGACAGCTTTTTCGTTTGGACAAGATTTGGCTCGTCGTAGATTTTAAACTCTGCCTACAAACAGAATCTTTTATCAAATTTTGTGTGAAAAACGAAATTAAGAGCGCAGACGCAATCGAAATGTTGATTGTGGCTTATTGTGAAGCTATTATGACCCAAAGCAGCGTTTATCGGTGGTTCAAAATATTCTCAGAGGGCCGAGAAGATGTGAACGACGAATAGTTAACTTTGTTCTAATGTGAACAGTTTTGCTTACAGGTTTCTTCGATTGCAGGATCGTAGTGCATCATCAGTTATTGCTAAAGGATGAAACGGTCAATTAGGAATATAAACTGCAAGTTATGTGCAATTTGCGCGAAGCAATTCGCAACAAACGCAAATGCGTTTTTGTTCCAATTTTAGCGAATGCGGCACACATTGTGTACACAGCTTTCTGAAACCCAATATTTTAGACAAATATTGCTGACAGTGCCCAATGAGGTGCCTAGGACTTCCACTATATGTCTCTCAGTAACTTCAGTCGTCTTCAAGGCATGTTCGACCACGTTTAAATTCAGCAACCCATCATATTACGGTATTAATTAAAGGCGAAGAGTCCTTACATACTTTCAAAATTAGTTCATTAGTTCATTTCCTTTGCTATCCCTTCTAAAAATAAAAATTAAATCACTGCATGTTACTTGATTTTTTGCATTGTACAAAAATACTGTGATACTTTGTTATTAAACCGCGAAACTAGTTGCACTACCCAGTATAACCGTATGTTTGCAAGCGTATGCATAATACAACAAGACCTCTCGGTTTGTTTCGGGTTAGAATTCGTGTACAAAACGATAACGAAACAGAACTTTGAGAACGATGTTGGCTCAGTTACTTGACGACGTACATATCGGATAGAAACAAGAATAAACAACCAACAGCTCAAATACAGATTTCTTGAAACAGACAATCATCTCTTAGTGTATCGACAATCCATCGACGATGGAACAGGCCAATTGGCAAGACAAACGATAAGGCTACATTATAACGTATATAAAGACATTAAACAGCCAGGAGATGGTTTAGTTTGCTACCGACAACATGAATGGTCTAGCAGGATGGCTTGGTGTTTTCTTCCTGCTACAGGTAAGCCAAGAAGCTTTGGCCACAAGAGTTCCGCTTGCAGTGACACAAAAGGTGGCCACATGAATATTCGACTGTGCTTCGATTCCAGAGTGCGTGGGCGGAGCCGAGGCCAGATTATGGATTGACACAACCGATACAGAATGGCGATCAAATCAATTCGGCTATTGGTGTCACCTATAGTGCTGCTCAGGCAATAGAGGCTATTTCATTGCCTTCCTCTATAGTTTCTGGATACGCGAATCTTGTTACAACATTGAATGTACTTGTTACTGTACAAACGAATTTTGCTTTCTTTACGGGCGGTATTGAAACCAGTTATAGTAACCTCTATGCAGCTACCGATGGAAATATTGCTACCGACTTCGGCCCAGTTCTGAGCGCGATCGGAGCTGCAATAGCCTACATATCTGGAAGCGCACAAGCAGAGACGGTGACCATCCTGCAAGGCATTCAGTACGACGGCATCGCAAACGAACTGCAAGATGAATTCTCTCGCCTGCTGGCTGGACTGACAGACATGCAGACCAAATTTCAAGCCATGCAGGACGCATTCACCTCGGCTGTGGCAGCCAATAACGGTAACGCGAATGTACCGGCAACGACTCTAAGTCAATACTTTACTCCGGCGAAGTTGTACGACTTGGTGCGTTCCATCAACAATGTCAAAGCGTACTTGCCGGTCATTCAGTACACGCTCCAGACAGCGGCTGACAACGTCGCAACCGCCGATGCCTTTGTAGTTGCCATGGTGCAAGCACAGTCCAGGGTTGGACTGTCGATAACTCAATCAATAGCAGACGACATTACTCCAATAACTAGTGAAATTGAGAGCAAAATCACCGAACGAGTCACCGTTGGTCTGGTTGGGGAAGTCAATAACATCATTACTGCAGTACAAGGCATGACTGCACTATCAGTGACAACCAACTACAACAATCTTCTTGGTGCTTTGGGCAATGACCATCCTGCAAGGCATTCAGTACGACGGCATCGCAAACGAACTGCAAGATGAATTCTCTCGCCTGCTGGCTGGACTGACAGACATGCAGACCAAATTTCAAGCCATGCAGGACGCATTCACCTCGGCTGTGGCAGCCAATAACGGTAACGCGAATGTACCGGCAACGACTCTAAGTCAATACTTTACTCCGGCGAAGTTGTACGACTTGGTGCGTTCCATCAACAATGTCAAAGCGTACTTGCCGGTCATTCAGTACACGCTCCAGACAGCGGCTGACAACGTCGCAACCGCCGATGCCTTTGTAGTTGCCATGGTGCAAGCACAGTCCAGGGTTGGACTGTCGATAACTCAATCAATAGCAGACGACATTACTCCAATAACTAGTGAAATTGAGAGCAAAATCACCGAACGAGTCACCGTTGGTCTGGTTGGGGAAGTCAATAACATCATTACTGCAGTACAAGGCATGACTGCACTATCAGTGACAACCAACTACAACAATCTTCTTGGTGCTTTGGGCAACTTAGCTGGAATCAACAAAAGTGCGGACGACACGATCCTCGCTGGTCTTTTCACTGACATTGTGACAGCAGCGACAGCTCTTTTTAACTCCCAAATTTATCAACAGAGTCCAGTAACTAATCCTATAGTAGTTGCACTTATCAATACGTTTGTTGGCAACGATGAGTACGGACAGTACTGCTACTATAAATACAAGGACATTGTTGCTGGCCTCTGGGACCAAGGAAGCAACAGCTACACGCAGTGCCTCGATGTGGAAGTTCAACGATTGACACATTTACTGCACACGGTTCTTGACATTTTTGAACTAATCCATTTCGATATTGAAGATGTTGTAGTAGACGTTCAGGTCTGTGCTGCACTATCCGATTCAGCGACTAAAGACGATTGCGTCACACAGGTGAGTGATGAACTACCCGTTATGAGTGGCTACGATTTTTGAGCATTACATTTTTCTATTTCAGTTGAACACCTACTATGGCGCTTTGTTCACTCAGACTGCCATAAAGATTGGTCTGGTGTACACGCTGGCTGAGACTGAGGCGTTAGCCAGCGAAAATCGTTTGTTGATTTGCATTGAAATTGTTTACTTAAGTGTTGCGTTTACCTCCTTGGCAGATATTACACAAGACATTGGTTACTGTGCCTCGGAAGGTCCAGCCGGACAAAACGAGTGATTAGATGTGATTAGTGAAGTTCTTTGCTAAACAGAAATAAAATCAACACTATCTTGTTGTGACGAATATTTCAGTTTCCGTTGCATTATTTGCTAATACCTGTTTCAACAAAACATAGCTTATTGATCGGTCAAAACCAAGGTTAGAAAGATCCGTTGGAAGTTCAAATTGTGCAAATTCAAAGTTTGTGACGATGAGATGATAAAACTTTCAACGATATCTAATATTTTGTACCAGCTGTTCCAGGCGTGCGTCGCCACGCCCTATTTCATTCTCATTTTGATCCGGCGTTTCAGACGATAGGATTTCCTAGCGACGTACCCGATCGGCTTCCCTTCCAACTTCCCGATGCTCCCCCGTTTCATACGATCGGCCGGCAAAATTCAGCACTCGACTGCACTCCATCTGACAAACGTCAGTTGTTATGTCGACGTTTATTCACCACGTCATGTCGTGGATAATTGCGAAAACTCGCATCAGCTGAATTTGGCTCAAATTACTTGAAATCTTTTCGAGTTTTAATGAAATTTACGCAGATTCTGTGTGGGAGTCCCGCTTTGGTGGAGCGGAGATTCAAACATTCACCAGAACATTTCTCCTTCCTACAAACTCCCACCTGCAGAATTGGGTTCAATTTGCTTAAAATCAACCCGAATTATTCTGAATCGTATGTTACGTATATATGGTATCCTCGACCCCCTCCCGCGCCTCTCGCGCCTCCCGCGCCATTTTGTCACTGGTTACTGGGGTGAGATGCGTATTTTTACACCACACTTTGATTTCCAGACATGTACTCGTTTCGGTGCCGAAGAACCAGGTTAGCACCATTCTTTAGCCTCGTCATAGTGATAGATCCAAGTCTCACCCATAGTGATGAGCCAACGCACCAGATTCACTTTATCTATTCGAAAGAGCTCTAAATGTTGCCGAGAAAGATGCATGTGAATGCGTTTCTGTTCCATTTTTAGCGAATGCGGCATACATTGTGTACACAGCTTTCTGAAACGCAATACTTCAGTCTGGCACTGCCCAATGAGATGCCTAGGGCTTCTACTATATCTCTTTCAGTAACTTCAGCTGTCTTCAAGGCTTGTACAACCACGTTTTAATTCAACAACCCATCTTACTACTGTATTAATTAAAGACGAAGAGTTCTTACATACTTTCAACAGTCGTTCATAAATTTCCTTTGTTTTGCCTTCCAAAAATAAAAATTAGCTCACTGCACATTTTACATCACTTGGCTTCTATCGGGTTAGACTTCGTGTACCAAATTGTGACGAAGTAGAATATTGAGAGCAATGTTAACTCAGGTACTTGATGTTGTCAATATCGGACAGAAACAAAAACAAACAACCAACAGTTCAAATACAGATTTCGCAACAGACAATACATCGAAAATAAAACAGGTCAATTGGCAAGACAAACGATGAGGCTTCATTATTCCGTATATAAAGGCACCCAGGCAGGAGATGCTTTAGTTTGCTACCGACAACATGAATCGTCTAACAGAATGGTTGGGTGTGTTCTTCCTGCTGCAGGTAAGCCAAGGAACTTTATCCACTAAAGTGCCACTTGCAGCGACACAATTTGCCACATGAAAATTCAACTGTGTTTCGATTCCAGAGTGCTTGGGCGGAGCCGAGGCCAGATTATGGATTGGCACAACCGATACAGAATAGCAATAAAATCAACTCGGCTATTGGTCTCGCTAATACTGCTGCTCAGGCAATAGAGGCTATTTCATTGCCTTCCTCTATAGTTTCTGGATACGCGAATCTTGTTACAACATTAAATGTGCTTGTTACTGTGCAAACGAATTTCAATCTCTTTACGGGCGGCATTGAAACCGGCTATGATAGCCTCTACGCAGCTACCGACGGAAACATTGCTGCCGACTTCGCCTCCATGCTGAGCGCGATCGGAGCGGCAATAGCATACATCTCAGGAAGCGGACAAACGAATACCGTGACCATCCTGCAAGGCATTGAGTACGACGGCATCGCAAACGAACTGCAAGATGAATTCTCTCGCCTGCTGGCTGGACTGACGGACATGCAGGCCAAATTTCAAGCCATGCAGGACGCATTCACCTCGGCTGTGGCAGCCAATAACGGTAACGCGAATGTACCGGCAACGACTCTAAGTCAATACTTTACTCCGGCGAAGTTGTACGCATTGGTGGGGTCCATCAATAATGTGAAAGCGTACTTGCCGGTTATTCAGTACACGCTCCAGACAGCGGCTGACAACGTAGCAACCGCCGATGCATACATAGTTGGCATGCAGCAAGCATTGTCAAGTGTTGGATCGTCGGCAACTCAAGGATTGGGACAGGACATTTCTGCAATAACTGATGAAATTGAGAGCAAAATCACTGAACGAGTCACCGTTGGTGTTGTTGGGGAAGTCAATAGCATTATCACTGCAGTACAAGGCATGACTGCCCTATCCGCGACAACCAACTACAACAATCTTCTTGGTGCTTTGTCCGGTTTAGCTGGAATCAACAAAAGCGCAGACGACACCACTCTCGCTGGTCTTTTCACTGACATTGTGACAGCAGCGACAGCTCTTGTTAATGCCAAAGTGGCTGGATACAATATTCTCACTACTCCTGCAGTTACTGCGCTTATCGATACGTTGGTTGGCAACGATGAGTACGGACAGTACTGCTACTACAAGTACAAGGACCTTGTTTCAGGCATCTTTGACCAAGGAACCGTCGGCCTGTCGGAGTGTACTGATAAGGAAGTTTTACGCTTGGAACATTTACTGCACACGATCCTACGGATTTTTGAACTAATCCATTTCGATATAGAAGATGTTGTAGTACAGGTTCAGGTCTGTGCCGCACTATCCGATTCAGCGACTAAAGACGACTGCGTCACACAGGTAAGTGATTGACTCCCCGTTGTGAGTGGCTACGATTTTTGAGCGTTATTTCTTTCTATTTCAGTTGAACACCTACTATGGCGCTTTGTTCACACAGACTGCCATAAAGATTGGTCTGGTGTACACGCTGGCTGAGACTGAGGCGGTGGCCAGCGAAAATCGTTTGTTGATTTGCATTGAAATTGCGTACTTGAATGTTGCGGTTAGCTCCGCGGCAGATCTTGCACAAGACATTGGGTACTGTGCCACGGACGGTCCCGCCGGACAAAACGAATGATTTGGAAAAAGTTCCTTGATAAACGAAAATAAAATCGGCATTATCTAGTTGCGACGAATATTCCACATTCCCTTGAATAATTTGCTACTATTTGTTAAAAAATTCATGGCCTATTGATCAGTCAGACCCAAGGTCAAAAAGATCCCTTGGAGCTTCAAATTGTTACTGCTTTGGCTAGAAGTACGTTGTTGTTGTTGTTGTTGTTGTCAAAGGATAGAACGGTCAATAAAAAATATTTCCTGCAAGTTATGCGAAATTCGCCCGAAGCAATCCGTCACAAATGTCCAGATTTGTGGGAAACCCAAAATTGGCTGTCGCGCCCCTGCTCACACGTCGTGGTTTCTGCGCGAATTTTTGACCAAAAAAATTTTTAAAATGATACCAAAGCCACCGTATTCTGTAGATCCTGTGACTTTTTCATGTTCCGGAAACCAAAAGGAGGCATGAAAGGACGACGCCACGATACGATTTAGGCGATGAAGACGGCATCGAAGATGAGCCAAATCTTGTCCAAGCAAAACAGCTGTCAAAAATTGACTGATTGTTCAAAATGGCCGATCTTTCAACCATGAGTTACTGACATGTGTAGCAACCTAACGCCACAAAAAATCAGAAATCGAACGTACGTAGCCCGAGTAAATGCAAAATTATCATTACTTTTTGAACATACAACATACCTCGTACGTGGCGATAAGATGCTCAAACTTGGAACAATATCTAAGATTTTAAATTTGATCCGACTGAGAATGAAACATAAACACTGTCATCAGTTTTCTTCTTCTTTTTCTTCTTCTTCTTCTTTGGCGCTACAACCGCTGCGCGGTCTAGGCCTGCACCAGAGACAATGTTAATATCTCTGGTGCTATTCGTAACGAATCGTTTTTACGGGCGGGGTTGTTAGCCCCGCGCCTACTCCCTTGTCTCGCCGGGGCATCGGGAATCGAAACCATGGCCGGCTGCGTGACAACCGGTCCCGGGATTCGAACCCAGACCGACTGCTCTATCATCAGTTTTCAGTAACAGTATTTTTACAGACGTGTGCATAACACAACGAGACCTCTCAGCTCCTGTCGAGTTCCAATTCGGGTACAAAATGTTACCGAAGTCGAACTTTGAGAGCGATGTTAGCTTAGTTACTTGACGACGTAAATATCGGACAGAAACAAAAACCAACCAACCAACAGTTCAAATACAGATTTCTTGAAACAGACAATTAGCTCTTAGTGTATCGACAATACATCGACGATAGAACAGGCCAACTGGAAAGACAAACACGATAAGGCTACATTATTCCGTATATAAAGACATTAAACAGCCAGGAGATGATTTAGTTTGCTACCGACAACATGAATCGTCTAACAGGATGGCTAGGCGTTTTCTTCCTGCTACAGGTAAGCCAAGGTGCCTAACACACAAGAGTGCCATGTCTCGACACAATTTGCCACATGAAAACTCAACTGTGTTTCGATTTCAGAGTGCTTGGGCGGAGCCGAGACCAGATTATGGATTGGCACAACCGATACAGAATAGCGATAAAATCAATTCGGCTATTGGTGTCACCTATAGTGCTGCTCAGGCAATAGAGGCTATTTCATTGCCTTCCTCTATAGTTTCTGGATACGCGAATCTTGTTACAACATTGAATGTACTTGTTACTGTACAAACGAATTTTGCTTTCTTTACGGGCGGTATTGAAACCAGTTATAGTAACCTTTATGCAGCTACCGATGGAAATATTGCTACCGACTTCGGGCCAGTTCTGAGCGCGATCGGAGCTGCAATAGCTTACATATCTGGAAGCGCACAAGCAGAGACGGTGACCATCCTGCAAGGCATTCAGTACGACGGCATCGCAAACGAACTGGAAGATGAATTCTCTCGCCTGCTGGCTGGACTGACGGACATGCAGGCCAAATTTCAAGCCATGCAGGACGCATTCACCTCGGCTGTGGCAGCCAATAACGGTAACGCGAATGTACCGGCAACCACTCTAAGTCAATACTTTACTCCGGCGAAGTTGTACGCATTGGTGGGGTCCATCAACAATGTGAAGGCGTACTTGCCGGTCATTCTGTACACGCTCCAGACAGCGGCTGACAACGTCGCAACCGCCGATGCCTACATGGTTGGCCTACAGCAAGCACTGTCAAATGTCATACCGTCGGTAACTCAAGCAATAGCAGACGCCATTTCTCCAATAACTAGTGAAATTGAGAGCAAAATCACTGAACGAGTCACCGTTGGTCTTGTTGGGGAAGTCAATAACATCATCACTGCAGTACAAGGCATGACTGCCCTATCAGCGACAACCAACTACAACAATCTTCTTGGTGCTTTGTCTGGTCCTCCGAAATGCATCACAAAGCATCAGCAAGATAATGAAGATATGAGCGCTTTGCTCACTGCATAGCAAATCCCCACACACACACACACACTGGCAAACCCAGGACGTTTGACTAAAATATGGAACTTCACAATCGGGACCATTGAACAAGGCCTTCAATGGTCGCCAGAGAAAGAACCAAAAAGAGAACGATCAGGTTCGATACGGATCACCGGAGACCGGTGTACAGGGCGACGTGGCAGGAATCGCGTGGAAGCGAAGGTCAAGTACTTCAAGAACTGCAGCACTCGGAGCCCCGGTGGCCCTGGCCCACGGTGGTCCACGCCGGTTGCGATTGTGTGCGGTGCAGAAATGTGCCAACCGCTCCGTTCCCCCCACTACCACGGAAGTGGAACACGCAAACTTCAGCGAATGTGGCAACCACCAGCAAACTGGCCGCGCGAAGGGGTAACGTCCGAAGCACGATAAGTACCAGCGGGAAGAGCATAAATACTGTGACTGGCTGCGGCTGGCCCCGTGCTGGCTTTGTCTTCCACTTGGCAGCATCGATCGGTGTCCGGGGCATCATTTCCGTCTCTCAACTGCTTTTGCGCCCCGCGTACAGTGCACTGCAACTGCACTGAGAAAAATTGCACTTACCGATGGAAATTCCAATGCCTTCATTGCTTTAAATCCTCGAGCTGGTCTCTATACAAAAATGTCCGCCTGAATTTATGCAACCGCAGCTCGCCGATTTCCCGCATCAACACGCCTGAAGTTAGGCAATTGGCGTGTTTTTTAGTGTAGCCTGTTGTCTGCTATGTTCGCCTAGTACTTTTGCTTCTCCGATTCTCTCCGGGAATGGCCGGTTTCTGGGAGAGCCACAGTTCATCCACTGTCTCATCCACTTCCACTGTCTCACCAAGTCTCGGTTTCGTTTTGCTTGGCGAACTGTCGCGTACGGAGGGTGCCTTGCCATTGGAATCTCGTGACAATCTTTCCGACATCGCCCCCCATCGTGCGTCACATCGACAAACGATATTCGATTTCGATCTCTGCGAGTCCGGGTCGATGTCACCGAAGTGCACGCGTCCCGGAGGCTCACTCCGCTTTTCGCAGTTTCCGTCACATTGGATTGGAATGCCAAAGAAGGGCTCCGTGAAGCGAAAGACAACCAAGACCACCCCGTTTTTGAGTGAGACACTTTCAAACCAAACGTGCCAGCGTGGCATATGTGAATGAACCCGCGGGCCGGCCGGCAGTCAATTGAGTGCGTCGGTCGCCGGTTACCAGATGGTGGTGGCGTGGCCATCCCACGGATTGCCCGGGTTTCGTCCTTCCGAGCAGCAGCAGACTACGGGCCGGATCGAATCGGTTCCGTTAATTAATTGTAATTGATTAAATGAACGAAATGGTGGCACACGAGTGGTGGCACTTCTGTGGACCGTTCCGAGCGCGAGAAGAAACGTGAGACCTAAGCAGCGCCGTCGCCAGACGCCAACGCCAGACGGCGGATGTAAGCGGAATAGGTCAAGTGACCATCGCCATGGTCGGCCTTCCGGTCCAGCGTAGACGACGGCGTTCTGCCTCTGATTTCCGCCTTCCGCAAGTTCCAGTTTCGGATCGGCGGAGTCGGCTTATTGATCGTCCCAATGGATGGCACTCGACCTCGACCGTTGCCTTTCAAGACAGAAGACAGTAGTTTGACAGTAGTTTATGTAGAGTCGCGAATGGCTTGCAAAAAAGGTTCCGTAGGCAGACGGATTCTAATGCGAATCATGCGTTGACCGCTGGCTGACGCACGAAAGGACCTTTCGCGCCCGCTGCAAGGTGGAATAGACACGGCACGGTTCCCGGAACCGTGCCGGTAATGCTGGTGAAGTGGCGGCCATTAGCGGGCCGGCGATCCGGTGAAAACAAAAAAAAAACGAATCCCCACGGCCAACACTGTATGGGTTCAGGCAATAAGCCACGGTAAGCTCGTGTGCGTAGCAAGTCGCAGGCACCGACCGACCGACGGGCGGCCACGGCGTAATGGTAATGAGAGATGTGTCGTCAAGGCACATCTTCCAAGACAAGAAGAGCCTCGGCCCACGAGACAGAACGGGAGCCAGCGAGAGACAGAAGAGGAAGAGAGAGAGAGAGAGCGAAAGCGAAGGCAAAGAGTCACCACAGCACGACGATGCGTGCGCCGTGTGATGCTGTGCCGGGTGGCCGGGAAGGGTGGTCTTCAGGGTGGCCGCCGCGAGTGGCGGCGGGAGGGTGGCACGCGGACGGTGTTACACACTTGCGGAAGGCAAGCAACTTCGCTTGCGCTTATTCGCTACGTTGCCTGATATTTTGATTATTTTTATCCATATATTCATCGCGCTTAGCACCGCCGACCGGCAACCGGGTTGCTGGGGGCACGGCACGGTGGGGTGGGGGAGGGGCCCAACGGGGGGGATCGGTGGTCGTGGTGGTGGATTTCTCATTCTCACGGTTGATAGGCCGCGACCGTGTACGGTCGAGAGTTGCTCGTCGTTCGTCGGAGGCCCTAACGCCCCGTCTACGTACGCCCGAACCGGAGCAAAGTTGGTCCGAGCACACATACACACACACACACACCTACACCTTTGCCTCCCACACACCGAACACAGGCGCACACAATCACACCTAACATGGAGTTCTGTATCACGGCACGGCAAAGGGTGCAGCAGCTGATGCTCGCTACGCTTGTTGGAGTCTTGGAGAAGCGCGCTGAGCCGTACGGGACAGAGCGAGAAAGAGAATGGGAGAGAAAGAGGGAGAGAGAGACGGTAGCGGCGGCGGCGACGACGGCATACGAACCGAGAAATATGCGCCAAAAAGGGGGCAAATCGTCGTACGCCGCCGCGCTTACCGTCACACTGGTGCCGCCACCGCCGCCACCGCCACCGTCGCCACCACCAACGCCGGCGGGCTTAAAACGGGGTGGCGGGACCGAGGAGGGTGCTGGCGTACGGCCCCGAAGCCGAGAAGGTTGTCGACACACGGAAAACCGAAGTCGTCGTCCCGGGTCTGTATGTGTATGTGTGTGTGCCCCCCACACACCCACCGGACCTGTCCCTCCTCCCCCTTGGGCGGTCGGCGTCGGCCGGAGGTCTGTTTAGCACGCAAAAGTTGTCTCCCGAGAGCCGAGGTTGATCCAAGAAGCCGCGGGCCGAGCGATAAGTGCGTGGAACGAGCGAACGGAGTGGAGCTTGCTGAGCATCATCCTGAGTGGTTGGCATTTTTGACTAAAGTTTGAGTCTGTAGTGAGATATTGATGTGTTGATTGAGAGACTGAGGTGAAAAGTGTTCCCTGTTTTAAAGCATTTTTAAAGAAAGCATTTTAAAATCAGCACATTAACCATTTATTTATTACACCGAGAAGGCTCATTTACTTTGAATTTGCTTGAGCTTTTGGTTTTTTTCGGACGTTTTCGTACCTTTTGATCCCTTTGATTGGCTGCTGCTTCCGGACATAAAAAGGTCAGACTTCTGTAACTAATTGTAATCAAACTTTTGTTATCAAACCTCAAAAGGACGTCGAAAATGGAAACCAACAACCTGCATAAAGCAACAAAACTACAAATCAAACCCGACGACAACAATAATACATCAACCGATAGTCCCAATGCAACGTCGATATCGTACAGACAAGCCGAGCCCGGGGTAAGGCCATCCTGAAGTGGATGCCACATGTTTCTTAAGCTTATCTTGTTAAGCTAGATTAAGTTGACTTTTAGGTAAATTGAATAAATACAGCCCGGTCCGTTTTTCTAAGATTTAAAAAAGTGTACAAAGCAATCCACTAATGCTAGGAGTAATATGCTGGGCTATTTTTGGACTCTCCATACCGGGAGCAGAGCATAATTAACTCTTAATTCGTGACTCATACCATCAAGCAATGCTATTATTATTATGTTATTATTTTCACTAAAGTGTGTGCGAATGAATCAATGTAATCCATCGATGTCGTCCCAATTATTCATCGTTCCAAACGTTGCGTACTTCCAGAAACCTATCAATCTATCTCGGTCTCTCGGTCGAAAAGATACGCCATGCTACGACGCTTGCTTGCTCACTCACACGCCCCTATGGTACCGTCTCGCTTCAACGACCAACGCTTACCGGGCGGGTACGGCGGGCGCGGCCCGCGAAGCACGACGACGGCGGCGGTGGCAGCGGCGGCCGCCAGTCGCAACCGTAGCATTATGATGCGAACGCCTCGAAACGGTGGCGGATTGGGTGGTGGGTCGGGAACGGGTTGGCGGCGACAGCGGGGACGGTGGTGGCGGCAGCGGCGACGGCAATCGATGGATAAAAAGCCGTGAACAAAAGAGCGAACAAAACGATCAAACGGAACGGGGGAGGAATGATGATGAAGAAACTCCAAGATACTTCGGCGTTGACCGAAAAACCCGCTGCCGCCGTCGCCGCCGCCGCCGCCGCCGTGCGACCTCGACGACGACGCCAGCGACGTGAGGTGAGATGCGAACCGCGAACGGTGAGCTGCGAGTGGAAAATTCATCGACTACTCAACTCACTGCGAGCTCGCGTGAGTTACCCAACGGAGAGGAAGATATTTGGATACGCAAACGGAGTTTTGTGAGAGAGCGAGACGGAAAGGGTGACCAATGGGAAGGGATGGGAGGTACTAGCGGGGGCACTCTTCGCCGTCCGCGCACCGCACCGATAAACAAAGGCCTGTGCGACGCGGGAATTGAATAATCTGAAGGGCAACGCAGATTATGTGCCGTCGCCGTCGCCACACGGAAGAGCGAGAGAGGCGGCGAGCGTGCGAGCGAGAAGGTGACGAGAAACAGAAGCGCGGTCGTCCTGCTCCGGCTAATCAATACGCTCATTACGCAAGCCCAAGCCCCGCCGTCCGGCAATCGCGGCAATCGCGTGGCGTATTAAACGGTGCGCACACGATGACGACAAACTGATCAGGATGATGATGATGATGACAGGGCGCTGACAAACGAAAATAAAGATGACGTGCAGAGGGGCTGTTGCCCGTTGTTGTCGCCCGTTGTTAATGATCGTAATTGGCCGGTGGGATGTAGCAGAACACAGGCAGCTGATCCGACCTGGTCCGATGGCCATAATTCAATTACCTTCGGCTCAACCCTTCGGCCCGGAACCATCCTATGTCGGATCGGTCGATCTCCGCTAGGAGCGCCTCACAGGAAGTGCCTTCGCTATGCTGCGCACGCTGCTTTGACACGTGAAAGGTGTCACTGACACCTGTTTATGGCCGCAATGCTTGCCCATTTGCTTGGCGCGCGCGCGCCTCTTGCGTTCTATGCTGCCACCGCCCCCGGATAAGTGCCGAGATTCCGTTTCAAGTATGAAACGAAAATAATAATTTATTCATTCTCCAACCAACCGCCCCTTCCGGGAAGCGAGCCCCTGTGTCCGCCCGGGGACACACGCGAGGAGGGAATCAAGTCGTCGGTCGTCCGGGTCGGTCCGTTTCGGTAAATAAACTTAACTCCGCTAGTCTTCGCCGCCCGACTTAACCTTGAATCGAGCATCAAACAAACATTCGACGGTTGAACTTCGATCCGCGTGTACTCGTCTTCACTGCCGTACACACACACACGCACGATACGGGGCCACGGCGCAACATATTTCGCTTCTTTCGGTGCACACACACGTAAGCCAACCATTTCGCCCGCCATCGCCTACCATCACCATCGTCATCATCATCTCCTTAGCACTTCCGGTTTCCGGTCCCCTTTCCGTCGGCGGTCCCGCCGCACACAGATGGCAAATCCTTTCGAAAAATCAAAATTATGTTCTCCCCCCGGACGGAGCATAACTGAACAACCTCTTATCTATGTTTTGGTTCTGCTATGCCGCTCCGCTCCGGCGTCCTGCGATCAACATATCCTACGTCCCATATTTGTCATTCTTTTCCCTTAGTCCCGGCTTCGGGACTCCTTCGCGCACTTCCGTTCCCGAGGACCAGGACGTGAAGGAACCAGGTCTTCGGGGGAAACAATGAGGGCGCATGGGGCATCGGGAGGAACTCGGAAAAAAACCCCGATGGCCCAGCAAACCTTCCTTAAGCAAACCGTCGAAGGACGAAGAAGGACAACGGCGAAGGCGACGGCGACGACGTTTTTTCTTCCCTCCCCGATTGTTGATGCCTCTAGTTTGTGGCATAATGTTTCCGCCGCGGGTCGTGTGTGTGTGTGTGTCCCGTGAGGACGGGCATGTATCAGTAACACTCCTTGTCGGTGTGTGAATACGCCGAGTATACATATCGGGCCCGCCGTTTTTTGTTTCCTTTTCCCACCGATGTGCCCTGATGTCCTTTTTTATAATATTCCGCACTCCTATAGCCAATGTGTCACGCTTCCTTTGTATGCGCCAACAGCACTACGAAGCTCCCTTCTCGTCCTCGTCGACTCGGAACCGCAGTTCCCGTGTGTGTGTGTGCGTCGGATTGTCCTCGCTGAATGGCGGCCGGTGTGTGTCTAGTCCTCGCCGGAGTCCCACGAGGACGGAAGTGGATCGAAATCAGGAAACGTAATACGGCCGGCCCGTCGACTCTGTGTGTAGCGTGTTGCGCGCATATGCTTCCGACACACACACACACACGCACAAGCAGCGCGAGAAAATGCTTGGAATTCGCACGGAGCGCGTGGAAGGAAAAATCCCACTCCCGGAGCCGACCTCGGTGGTGAGAGTGAGTGTGAGGAGCTCTCACAGTTCACTCACAGGAGGGACCGAGTACGGCGCACGATTTGTTTGCTTGCTGTCTCGCTCGCTCGGCCGACCGGTACGAGGAATGTGGCTCCTGTTTCGCTTCTGCCTTTTTGCTTCCGCTTACCACCCGAGAAAATCGAAATTCTTTCCCAATTCCATCCCTCCGTGGCTCTCTCGTTCGCTGTCTCTCATCTCACGGCCACGGCGTTCCCTTTAGTATTTTGTATGTACTCTATTTTTATCCACCCGATTCCGATACTTTTCCCCGCCAGTCACTTGTCACTTGCGGTGCGGTGTGCAGGCAAGGGAAGGAACACGGCAAACAAAGCCAGGGCGATCCGCCCGTCCCGATCTGCCTCCGCCGTCGCCACCGTGTGACGTGTCATTCGTCATCTCACCCCTCCCGAAAACGGATACTCTCTTCCTCGGCGTCGCTTCTTAAACACTCTCGTTAGGGATTTTTATTACGGCACGATGGGGGCGCATGGTGTGACCGGTGGGGGCGCATGGTGTGACCGGTGGGGGTGCCTGGTGGATGGCGGCTCACGTCCGACTCCTTCCGTCGCCGGGTTTTGTGGCCATCTTTGCTCGCTTTGCGGGTTTTTCTCACTCGCGATGGTGGCCTCATTCTGTTTGCCTTTTTTCCGTGTTCCGCTCTAGGTCTCAGTTTTGTTTACGCTTACCACGACGGGGAGTGGGTGGAAAGGGGTGGACAGTGTGGACGGGGTCGGAGGGGGCCAATGTGACCAGTAGAATGGGAGCGCAGGCGCGCTCACTCACGCCGCATCATGATCGTCACGCGTTCACGCGTGAGATATTCACTGTTTGTCTCACGTCGACGTTCTCACTGCGTCAGTCGGTCGCCTCATTATGTTTCAATCAGAAACAAATAAGACGCGAACCGAAACATATTCACACACCCTCTCTCACTCGCACGCAGTGTGGCCTCGCCGCTGTTGCGCATCTGCCTCCCCCCTCGGGAGCCGAAGGGTGAGTTTTTGTTTCCTTTCCGACCGGGGCAGGCAATGGGTAACGTTTATCCAGCATTTCAGCTGATTATTTCTGTCTTTCTTGTTCGTCCGAGACCGGAAGAGTGAGACAGGACTCTCGTGAGTGTGTGTGTGTCGCGACTGTTTCGCGCGTGAGAACGAGAGAGCACTGCTTATCACACTGGCGTGAGATGGCCGCAGGTGAGAGAATGTGGCAGCCATTCACGTCCGACATTGATGATGATTTCGGTCGTCATTCTCCACACACACACACACCACAGGCTGTGGGACTGGAACGGAGCAACACAATCTCTCTCGCTCTCGCGCGCACCTCACTGGGCGGAGCAGGACGGAATGAGTGATGAATGAATTTTCCATCCGCGTGTGTACGGAATTTGTTTACTTTTTTTTCCTTTCCGGGCACCCGTTTCCTTCCGATCGAGCAGATCGTGGCTCTCTCTCGCACTCGCTCTCTCTCTTGCTCTCGTTTATTCTACACGCACGCATGTGTATTTCACGCTCATCGCTCACCTCGCTTCTCACGGTAGCCTGTTGGCGCTGGGGTCTGGGGTTTGTTCTGTTTGCGCGTCACCGCCGCACCCGTCGCACCAAGGTCCCCTTACCACCCCCCAGCCCATCGTGGAGGAAAGCGGTCACCCCTACACACACACACACACACACACGTACATAGCTTTTTGCAGTCGTCACGCCGACGCTTCTGTGCAAACGCGGATCCCACAAGAGCGTACGAGATGCTCTGATAACAGCCGACCACCGACGATCAGCGGGCGAGAGAGAGAGAGGCAGAATGCGAGTGGGGCGAGAAAGAAGTTTAGAAACGAACAAGAAGCGTGGTGACGATTTTCCATACGCCGCCTTGTCGCCCATCCCGTTCTCGCTCAACTCGGTGGCTCTCACTCTTTCTCACGCGCTTCTCGCTCGTCGATGCGCGGTTTATCGAGGGACGGATGACGGATGGCGCTGCCTCTGTGTGTGTGTGTGTGTGTGTGGGTAACGCAGCCAGAGACTAGAATTGGAAATTGTGTTTATTATTTTTGTTTACATTAATATAATTGAGATGCTCAATCCGATCGATTTGAGGGTGTATAATCGAATCAACCCAAAGGACCAAAGCCCACCCCGTAATGGATACACACCTCGTCATTCTCGCCGCTAATGTCCACTCCACTGCGCGCGGCTTATCAGTGGCCAGTCTGTGGGTGACGTTAGAGGTTTGGAATGACGTATTCTTCTGCTTCTTAGCGCGCTTCTTGCACCAGAGACACAACGTCTCTGTTGCTTTCTGTAACGGTGTGTTGGAATGATGTTTCTACAGCCGGCACAGGGTAAAAATTAAACAATTACACTCAGCCCGCTCAGCTGGCCGGAAGGACGAGCCGTGTATGTGGCCACCTCAACAAACCTCAACAGTTTTCCGCCATGTGCGCCGTCTCGAGGGTGTAAAACGCGGCCACCATTTCCCACCGCGCCTTCGTCTGTCTTCGCCACCGTTTTCTGTTGGTACGGAGGTAACAAGAGCAACAACGAACGGGACACGACGGTAGTCGCGGTGGCATTCGAGGAGTTAATTCTCGCTTTAATTCATCTCCACTGTGAGTGAGAGAGACCGCAACCGCCACTGGCGAGCGAGTGAGACGCGACAACAGCTGCCGAAGGCCGCGTGAAATGCCTGTCGAGCAGCGAGCAGCGGAATCGAGCACTCACGACACGACGTTCGGCGCGGCCCGCCGCAGTGCGACCGACCGACCGATCGAGTCACTCCGTGAGCGACGTGAGTGCTACGCATCGAGACGGCTGCGAGCGCATGGTGGACGGAATAATGTGTTTTCCGTCACTGGGCAGTGTTTTCCGTCAGTATATCGCTTACCTTCCGACCGTGTGCTGCTCGAAAGTGCGGTTTGACGCGTCTGCATGACGCTGCTCCGCTCCGTTTACTGTGTTTTTATCGCACGACGCCGCGCCACTGAGGCCGGGCCGTGTGCTGTGCAGCGTGAGGCTTCCGCTGTTCCGTGGTGTGTATTTTTCTTTCGATTCTCATCTCGTTCGTCCTTATTTATTGGGTTCGTTTGATTGAAACCCGGTTCCTGTTTTGGGTGCGTAAATGCGTGTGAATCGATGGAGAGTGCGTGATCTATCGACGTGTTCTCCGGTGGGTAGGATTCGATGGATGGGCGTCCAGGGCGGTCGAGCGCAGAGTGTGGAACAGCGAACGCAGACAGACCGATCAGAAGTGCGATCAGGAGTGTGATCGAGTGAACCTTTTTTCTCGGTGACAGCAGCACACAAGGATACCAGTGATACCCTTCCAATCAATGACCGCCTCCGGTTCAGTGTGGTGCATTGACAGAGCGGTTGCGGTCCCAGAAAACTGTTATCTAGCTCCTCGCCTAGCGGTTATCGCAAGAACTGTCGAGAGCCGCCAAAAAATCCGTGTTACGGTGGCCGAGAAAGAGAAGACAGAAAAAACGTGTGCCTGGCCACCGGAATTCGAATCGAAAAAGCGAAACATTTCAGTGAGCGGAGTGACCAAAAAAAAACGACAAACAAAATTCAAAGTCACCACCGCTCGACACCGTTATCAGCAACACCGCAGGCGTCGTCGTCCGCGGCCCGATTGCGTTCGTCGCCGCTGGGGCGAACAAGCGAACCACAGGGCACAACAACAAAAAAGCCGTGTGTTTCGCGTGTGGATCGGTTTATAGGGCTTTGGTTTGGTTGGTTTCTTTTTTAACAACACAACCCAACAACAGCAGTAGGGAAGGTGTGCATCATGTGGTGACGATAAAAAAGCGACTATACCCATTTAGGACCGCCACCCAACACACACACACACACGTAGAAGGGTGGTGCACACGGCACATGCGATGGCGATGGCGGTCAGCACTTGATCGGCGGTAACCTTCGAGCGACTCGCACGTGTACTCGGCAGATTATTATCAGCAAACGGTGCACTGTACCGCCGTGGTGCTTGTGGTGGTCGTGTAGTGGAAGGAACTGGTAGTGGTGCTGGTGCCCCATACACCACCCCCCGACCTCGAGTGTTTTTACTCTAAAATCAAAACAATATCAAGGAGCTAACCCTAACTAACGGAAGGCTGGAATTTTTTAGACTAAAAAGGCGCAAACCTCGTAAATCCCCACCCCCCGCGTGGATCGGCCAGAAGGATCGTGCACCGGTTCGTGCAGGTTTCGGGGCCAGACCCCACAGCACAGCAGCTGCTCGTCAACAATAGAGGACAGGACACGCAGTAGCGGCAGCAGCAGGGCCCGAGTGGCGGCAGATGTTGGCCGACACGAGCTGAAAGGACAGCAGCTGTGCAATCGTCACTCCGGGATCACTCCCGGAGCCGCTGTGCTCCTGCCACCGAAAGTGTGTACACAAACCATTACCCGCGGGTCGCTCGGTAATGGCTGTGGCACTTTCGTGGTAATAATGACCGCCGACCTCCTTCCTCATGCTCAACGGGCGGTGGGGGGCGCGCACGTGCTGCTGCTCCGACACCTGGCGCTTGTTGGTTTTGGGGGGCACCTCCGCGTCCCACACGCTCCGTGCGCTGATTCCGTCCGATTGTTTGTCTCGTTTCAGAAACCGCACTATGAACTCAAGCTGCTCCTCGACGGCGGCACTCAACAAGTGGGGCAAACACCGACCACCGACCTGAAAGAGAGAGAGAGAGACAAACCCGAGAAGAACCACCACCCGGGGGGAGGCCAAGAGCAGAACCAAAGAATTGAGACGGGAAAGGCGTGTGTGAACCCTTAAAGGTCCTGC
The DNA here is from genome assembly GCF_943734635.1 of Anopheles cruzii. Classification (NCBI taxonomy): domain Eukaryota; kingdom Metazoa; phylum Arthropoda; class Insecta; order Diptera; family Culicidae; genus Anopheles; species Anopheles cruzii. Next base: position 44,877,835 of record NC_069144.1, on the reverse strand, counting down.
AGCAAGTGCAGCGCGCAAGTGTGTCGGAAGAGTACTAAAAGGATTCGCGGCGAGTACTAAACCGTGCCGTACGTGCCGTGCGTGCCGTGCGTTAGTGTCCCGTGATAGTGTCCGAGTGTGTGTGAGGTTAGCTACTAGAAGTGTGCGTAAGAGAGAGCGAGTAGTGTTGGTGCGCGTAGTGTGCACCGGTCCGCGGTGGCGTTCGTAATCTTCGCGGCAATATTGTTTGAGTTTTGTTTCCTCGTGCGCTACAGTTTGGCTTTCGGCCACAGCAACAGCAACCCTAACAGGCCGCCGACCAGTGGTGGTGGTGGTGGTGAAGTGTTGTGTCTGCCGAAGGTTGGCGGTTCCGGCGGCAAAGAATAGGCGTGAGGCGAAAGGCGCGCGTAGTGAGAGCGTGGCGAAAGGCGCGAGAAGTGCTGTTGATGGTGGTGGCGGCGGTGGCGGCGGCGACGCGGTGCTGTAACCGTGAGCGTCTCTGTGAGTGCGACATCCTTTTTTGTGACGGTTTGTTACATCCTGTGTGTGTGTGTCACACTTAAACCAATAGTGCGTGCGCGAGAACGAGAGCCAAGGACGAAACAGAAGGCTCGAAATCACAGCACACGATTTCAGAGCGAGACAGACAGACAGAGAGAGCGAGAGCGGGAAAACGAGAGACAGAAAGAGAAGGGGCACAACAGTATCGAAACAGCAGCAGGCATCCATCCAGCCAGCCAGACGGAACCAGACGACACACTAAACAGCTGGACAAAAAGGTAGGTCCTCGCGAGAACGAACTCACCAACACCACACCAACCCCGGAGCGAAACACACCTTCGATGGTTCGGTTCTCCGCCGGTTGATCCTTGTTTTTATTTCCTCTCGTTTCGAGCGCTGTTTTGTAGCTGGTTTGTAGGTCCTCCAAAAAGGACCTCCGCGGGGTAAAAGTCCCCTTTCGGTCGGGTGCGCTCTCTCTCCCTCTCGCTCGGGTACAGGATGTGCACACACACGCACGCACGACCCTTCGCTCCGTCTGTATGTGCGAGAGCGTAGCCGCGAAGGTCCTTTCCCCGTGGGAAGCCTTCTTGGATGGAAGCGACGGTGCGCTGCGTCGCTTATTATGATGATGATGATGACGGCGGCGGTGGTGATGAGAGGAAAGTGGCCGATATCGGTGGCTTTTATGTTGTGTGTCGCCGTGCCGCGTCCTTCGCCGTGTCCTCTTCGGGTCGCTTCCGTTCCCATCATCGCTTGGGCCTCGGGAAAGATTATTGAATTCTCACTCCACACACACACACACAGAGGGGGTTCCGCGCGGTCGTCCGGTGCACCATCCGTCCAACCGCCCGACCGCGCGCGATCCAGCTGTTGATTTGAGGTTGAGTAGCAGCAGCAGCAGCAGCAGTCCCAGAGAGAGGCACAAAAAAAGCGAAGGTCCTTTTTCGGGCTGCGGGGTCTGCAGTTCGCTGCAGCCGGCCAAAAGCAGGCCGTGTGATGGTGGTGTTGGTGGTGAGCGACATAAATATGGCTGATAATTTCCCGTCCCGGTGTTTCGGTTTTTTTCGTTGCTTTCGTCTTTCGGTTGGTGGCCAAGGTACCTTGGCGCACATGGCACATTGCGGTGTTCCTTGGGTGTGTAACGAGAGACAGAGACGCGACGCAGGATCGACCCCACGAGATGGTACCTCGGGGTACGCGGGGTCTGCGTCGGGGTAGTCTAAAAGAAAGGTCTAAAAATAGGCGCAACACATTCTTGGAAACCCGGACCCGGCTCGATTAGGGGGTGTCCTCTCTCTGTCTGGGCGTCGAAGGGCCCAAGCCGGCCACATATTGCCGGTTTGAACCAGGCTTGGGCAAAGGTCTTCCCGATTCGACTCGACTCCGGGAAATTCCTCGTCCTTCGAAGTCCGAAATATGTGGTGGCCCACGTTTTGCAGGGGTGTAGCCAATTCCCGATCGGGGTTTTTTCTTCTTCGGTTCTGTCTCCGGGTCCCGGGGGCGATTGAAGAGTCTCGTCTCAGAACGACGGCGTGACGGGCGAGCGCCCTCCAAAATCACGTCTTCACGCGTGGACCATAAATTAGGTGTGTCTACGGCGCCGCCGCCACCGAGAAACCCGATTACCGATTCCGTGCACGGGCGCACCGAGTCGTGACCGAGCCGAGCCGAGTCGTACCGGAATTTGCGTCGCGACGCGTCACGGAAGTCGCGGCGCGGCGACCGCGTGTCACTAGCAAGCCAATCGCGCTCTTATCAGCGAACTTGTTCACGCTCCGTGACTCAGGTGTTTACAGCGTTCCGAGAACCCGGTCGCCAATTCTTTGAATATCTCCATCTTTCGCGAACTCCGATCGGGTCGGTCCGATAGGCCCGATAATTTAAACAAGTTTTGGTGCTTAAAACACCGCGCTTTTCTTGCGCTTTCTGGCGGTTCCGCCCTTTTTCGGGTCCGCCCTTTGTCGATCCACCGACCTCAATTAGGTGGCGGTGGTGGCGGGTTGTGAGCCACCACCGGAGCTGCTTGCGTTGCTCGCAACCCAACGTGTGACAGATGCCGCCACCGCTGTTGTTGCCACAAGTGTTTGCTCGATTAATGTCAGCATGCGGTCGACGGCGAAGCCACCCAAGTGTGTGTGTGTGTGAATGCACGTCAACGACGAAGAGAAGAAGCCGCATATTACGAAATAAGTGATATGCCCTCCATCTTGGGTCCGATCTATCGATCCGATCCGAGCCGACGCGATCCAGCGAAGGCTGTCGGAGGGGGCCCCCGTTGGGTGGTGTTTGCTTGCTGGCAACCCGTGTGTTGTGGCGGCAGCGTGAAACAATAGCGTACGGGTCAACAATGTCGCGAAGATGCGAAGGCGAACGGGACGGGTGCGCTCGCGCCCTTCGGGGGAGCGGCGATCGAATGTGAGTTGAGTGTGCTTAATTTCTCCTCAACTTCGCTGTGGCGTAAATTTATTGGCTCGTCGTAGGTTTTATACGCGAACTCGGACAATGTTTCGTATCGTTCGCTGTAACGTTCGCTGCTGATTCGAACAAAGCACTGTTTAGCGCGCGCGAACCACGCGATGAAGATGTCAATATCACTACGCTTTTGTTTGTGGCGCTCGACCGCTGATGTATCGAAGATCTTAAACCCTTTACCTTGAACGCTCTCTACGGGTTGGTAATTTGTCCGAGTTTTAACCAAGCTCTTCCCTTTCCTGCATAGAAACATCGCTTCATCTGAGTCCTTGATCAACTGTGTATAACTTCGCCATTGTTTAGTCAATTTTAGAAAATCAGTCAGATTCTGGAACGTTAGTCTATGCCGTTTTAGTCATAGATCGAGTAACGCGGACTGAAATTGTAACTTAGTGTGAAAACTGTGCGTGCTTATTGTTGCCGAATTTCTTCTGACTTCTTTCTGTGGGGCTTTTTAAAGAGTAAGGTGTATGCCAGCCAAACCATGACCATTAAAGAATTGAAAGCTAACACAGTGGAAATTACGGCTTTTACACCCGAAATGTTGTCAAATATATGGTGGCTTTATATTTTTCGATTGTATCTGGTCCTATTTCGGCAAAAGCAACTTGAATTTGGGTCTTGCTGGTTCGCATAACATAAACATCGATTGTGACAGACGCTGTATGGCACGTAGCGCCGTCCTGTTGAAACCAAATGCTGTCCAAGTTCACAGCTTCAATTTCGCCGAAGAACCAATCAACCCAAATCCGCACGAAACAGTCACTTATTGTGTGTGCATTGGCTTCTCTTGCACGATGTGTGGATTTTCCGAACCACAATACTGCTTATTAACATAGGTGGAAATGAGCTTCAATGAAATGTGCTTTTGACGAATGATTTGACGACCTACCACTTTGGAAATAAATTTTGTATATTTCACAGCTTTCTTCAAGCGTAAAACGTCCAATTTCGTCAACTTCAAAGTGTATACTAAATGTTTACCATTTCCAGAATGAAGTTTGACGTCTTAACCGTCAAGCAATTGGAAGTTTAAAAAAAGAGCGCACAATGGGCCACCCTGTACAATGCAAAATGCCCAAGAAAGGGTCGCTTTTGGTGTGTCTAATAGAGCCGGTCATTTAATCGATATCGTATTTTGAGTGAATAAACGGCATTTTATACCCTAAATAAATCTTGTTCATTTGTCAAAATCGACTGACAAATGGCGGGGTTATTTAACATTTCAATGTGTCTTGTCATGATTACGCATCCTGTACTATTTACTCGGCTAATTGTTGAGTATTCCTTCTCAACATTTGACACGGGAGTCGTTTGTTTTGACGAGACCAATAATACCGATAGCGACGAACTAATGGTAGATCAAAACACGACCCATTGTCGTTGATCGATCCTTACCCAGCTCGAATTATTCGATGCTTGACGTTTGGTATGAGTTTTCCGGCAGCCTCGCCAGTCCCCGGTCGACGGCTTTTGGGGGCCCCCAGTCGATGGCTGCGACGTCTGCGATCTCTATTTTTATATGCGATCCATTCGATCACTTTCCATCGTCCGTCTCTCGAACGTTGGTCGGGCGGCGGCGGAGTTAGTTTTCTCCCCACGGCCACTTTTCCCACCGTGGTTTAGTTGAGCGTCCGCCCGTTTTTCTCCTCAGCCCCGCTCACTGGCTGGCGTTGGGTGGACTTTTATATATATAAATCTATATAAATGCATCATGCTGCTGTGCATGTTGGGCTCCAGGCGTAGCATTGTGTGTCTATTTCCATCCGCCGCCGCGCGCGACTCGCCCCGGCGTTGGGTCCCGGCGTCACTGCACACATTCCTCACCACTTCCGCCGACGGCAGCCGGCAGGGTCCCGGTTTTCGTCGGTCGCTACGATTACTGCTGCTGCGCGCGTGATGTTTTCTCCCGTCGTCGTCGTTTTTTTTTTTCATCTCCCTTTTTGAGGTCGCGCGACTCAATAATGCAAGTAAAGAGCCGCCATCCCCGTCGTATGCATCCCAAAGTGCATCTCGCCACCCCCTGTGTGTGTGTGTGCCGGCCGGCTGTATGTGTGGCCTTCTTGTTCTCCTATCGCCAGTTTTGTCTAGAAATGCGCCAGCGCCAGGGGAAAGCGCGGCGGCGGCGGCGGCAACCGGGGGGCGATGTCATCTTGTGGCACTGCAAAACGCCAACTTTTGCGCATCCACAGAGAGAGAGAGCGAGAGAGACAGAGAGGGGAGCAAATTGTGAAATGAGAAATAAAACAATCGCACCGAGCGAGAAACTGTCGCCGCGGTCACCACAACAGTCGGACGGGGACACCATTGTTGCAACAACGAACTCAGCCCGCGAGACAGAAGAAGAATTGACACAAAAAGTGGAGGAGGAAAAATCATCGATCGAACACACACACACACATGTGGGGGCGCTTATGATGAGAGGCGCGCGCGCTCTTTGGTCAACGATTTGCATCGGCAGAGGCTTTCCATCCTCGCGTTCGCGGCGGCGTCTCCATCCGCCGAGCGACACCGATTTCGAGGGCAGAGAGAGAGAGGGAAGAGCCGGGGGGGGGGCGGGTGGACCTGACGTCTGACGACGACGCTAGCTGTGTGTGTGTGCGGCGTTGTTGGTGCACCGCGCTCGCTGCTCGATCATGCGATGCAACTGCACACGATGCAACTCGGTGGTGGTGGCGGTGATGGGTGGTCCCCGGGGGGGTGGTGGCCCGGGTGGCGTGTGTTCCGTTGGTTCGATTTCGAACGTTCATTGCCAACATTGCCAGTTCGTCGCCGCCGCTGCCACCACCGCCCTCGCGGCGGCGGGGCCATTTCGCGAAGTTTCGAGGCGATATTCATTGCCTGCTCCATGAGCTGAGGAGATGGCTATTGCGGGGGGATGAAGAGGGGGCCCCGCGGCCGCGGGCACTTTAGAGTGCACTGCACCCGGGGTGTACGTGTGCCCGCTGATTCGACGACGACGCCCGTCACTCTGTCGGTCGGTCCGTCGGTCGGTGGTTCAGTTCGGGTGAAGTTACTCACCCGCTCACCCCGCCAGCACCCCAGGCCATCTTCCACTGCACCGCGACCACCCGCCACCCCACCACCCAGTCACCCAACCACCCACCCAGCGAGTCGCGAAAACTTCCGTCGCCAGACCGCAACGACCGCGCCGGATACGCCGGGAATGATTGACAACGGAACTACCGCTCGATGTGTGTGTGTGTGTCTCGGTGTATGTGTGTGTGGATGTGTCGTCGGTTGGTTTAGTCCGTGGTCACGGTGACATCGTGTCACGCCCCGGTGCACCCGCGACGCTGATCCAGTTGCGTTCCATCCACTATCGTCCGCGAGCTACGACCTGCGCCCTTGGAGACCGTCCGGATCTGAGACCTGCTACTCCTGAGCAGGCCGCCGCGCCAAAGGTCACGTTGACACGATAACCCGGACGGCAGCGGGCCGCCATTGGCGTGCCATAGCGCCAACCATAGGAAGCGTATGCGCAAAATTCGAGCTTGCGCCTCCGCGTTACACCGATAACGGACGGAACGGACGGACCAGGGGCGGCGGGTTACATGCGCCGCCGGCATGGGCAGCCGGGGCACACATCTGTGTGACGAATCTCCAGTTGGCGCCGACCACACGCGATCTCGCAACCTGGCCGCGCACACTTCGCAGCCTTGAACCGCGAGCGTTTTCTGTGTTGCGTTAGATCGACAAGGAGTGGAGCTTGCCGCCTCTAAATTGGACTCCAGCGGCAGGGGCCAAGTATCGGTGGCCGTTTTCGGTGCCTTCTCTGACAGCTCTCTGTGAGACACAAACCTGAGCTGTTATCGCACACATTCCTGCGGGGAAGTCCCCACGCGAAGCCCGCGATGGCGCCGGCGATGGAAGCGGCGATTAGAACACTGGCGCGGGGATTCACCTGACCCCCGGTGGGTGGCGGAAGTTAACTATTTGCGCAACTCAAGACCTCTGAGGATGGCTTTTGTGGTGCCTCATCTTTTCCCCTTCGTTTGGTGTCCAATCCTTGCTCCAACTTCAATTGCGCTCAACGTTGCGTTGCGTTTGCAACTCTTATTTAGCCACTCTCTTATTTGCCATGTTTTCTGCATCTTCCATGTGTCTTGTTGTGTCCCGTGAAGCAGTAGTTACCCTATCACACGTACACGCACACACACACACACACACGCGCGGACCGTTTTTACCTTTTTATCTCCGCGCCCGGTCTTGCTGGTTGGTGGTTTTGTGATTTGCGCGATGCGCTTTGCGGAAACGTTCCGTTTTCTTGGTATTTTGTCCCTGTTTTCTCTCTCTCTCGCTCTTTCTCCCTCTGTCCATCGTCGTTCGACGTATCCTTTCCCAGCATCTCCCCGTGGTGATGGGAGCCCGTCCTGTGTGTCATACAACAAGTCGGACGGACGGAGTCCTGCGTTTCGCGCTCCATTTTGTTGTCGGCTTCGATCCGAGCCGGCGGGTCGGCCGTGTGACCGATGGCCACGGCGACGACGACAACGACGGGATAAGGTTGAGGCCGGGCCCGACTTATCCGAGCGACTTTTACCTCGTCCCCGTGTGCGACCCGTTCTTGGCGTGGCGCGCAGTTCTTGGGCCGCCGTCGCCGCCGTTTTCGCCAAGACAAATTATTAATTTTCTGCATTTTCGCCGCGCCGCGTGCTGCGCGGTTTAATGTCTGCGTTGTTGTTGCACTGCTGCACAGTGCACCGTTTTCTTCTTCCCCTTTCGTTCGCCGTTCTATCCGTCGGGCTGTCCGTTTTGCCGCCACCGCCGCCCTTTTCCTTCCACCTCGCTCGCAACCGGATTTATCCGTCTCCCGACGGTGGTGTTTTGATGTGTTTAACCGGGTTTTATCTGCCCGGGCCCGGGCGTTGTGTTCGCCTTTTGCGCCTGGGCCTGTGCTGTGTTCCCTTTTTTGTTTTATTATTACCCTGTGGGCCCCGGTGTAAAACATACCGAGCGAGGAGAGTAGAAGCGGTAGGCAAAGCGAATGAAGCAAAAGCCACCGAGCACACCGAGTTTCACCATACATTTACTACCCCCCGGTCGGCCGTCGTCTCTGGGTGTATGATTTTTATATACATTCACATATATTTTGTGCCTTGACTCTCGCCTCACGGTTAGAGTCTGCGAGTCGTCTTCGGATACACACGCACAACGGGGACCTTTTTTTTTGCCCGCCGCCGCTCTGTATCCCGGGCGGATCGATCGCAGGCCAAAGGTATCACAGGCACCCGGAAAGCCTGCAAAGAAAGGTGGCAACGACCGATCCTCTGGCTAAGAAGTCCCCCGCGGTGATGGCGGCCTTCTTCGAACCTCGAGGTACCTCGAGAATGTCCTTTAGTGCTGCCGGAAGGACACTTTCGGCTCACGGACACTGATGTCTCCATCGCGTTCCATAGCGCACGCACCCTTCACTAGCGGCGAGCCTTCTAATCTGTGCCATTCCAAAAAAGTTCGCAAATTAATCAGCGCGCCTCAAACCCTGCGTGTCAACGCGCCACGTCGACGACAGCGGCGCGAGAGCGATAGGCATCGGCCATCGGTAAAACTGCTCAGCTCTCAGCTCAACGGAACGGGTGTCCTTGTCGTCGCCTTATTTTCGGTGGCTGACTGGCGCGCTGGCGTCAGCTTTGCTAACTTCATTTGTCAACCGGCAGCAGCAAACCTTGGCCGGTGTCAAGGAAACGCGATCGAAATGCGCTTTGGCGAGTTGGTGGCTCACAAAAACACACCACCTTATTGGCACCTTCGAGCAGAAGTGACACCTTGGTTGACTTTTACAAAATATAATATTCCCAATTATCACCTGTGCGCGCGCGGCACACGATTCGGGGCCAAAATGTTGTGCGACGACGTTCCAATCGTTTCGTCAACGATTGGAAGCTGTCTACCTTTAGCTACTTCAAAGTTTGATAACAGGATCCGAAGCGAGAGAGATCGAGAAAGAGAATTAAATGACAGTGAAGACATCAATATTTTGCCCGTTTTCGTACAACTCTTTCGCTTCGGCGCGGCGGTATCATCATCAGCAGCAGCCCCATGATCGCCTCTCATCATCACTGACGGATAAAAACGGTGCGACGGCCAACATACAAATCCGATCGCGAAGCGCACAATCAAAGCAAGCCACGCAAGAAGCGAGAAAGAAAGAGTCTGTGAGAGGCAGAGAGAGAGAGAGAGTGCAAAAAAACGAACAACGCTAAAACGTAAAATTTGCCACCGGAATCTGGGTTCAGTCTAATTAGCGGGTCGCGTAGCAACGTCTCGTCCTTCGGCCGGCGAGCCGCGGCCGAGTGAGCAAAAGAGAAAGAGAAATGCTGTGGGGTGGCGTGAGAGAGAAAAACGAGTGTGCGAGGGAAAGAGCGAGCGCGTCGAGTCGGTTGCGTGTGTGCGTGTGCGTATTTTTATATCATTTCAATATTGTTTATACACTTTGCATTTCTTCTCGCGTTTTGCTGCTGCTTTCTTGCCCATTCTTGGCCTGTTTTATGATTTTCTTGGCCTTGCGGTTTGCCAACAAGATAAGGTTGTTTGTCGTTTTGTTTGCTATTTTATTTGTTCACTTCGCCCCCCCGTGTGTGTTGTGCCATTATTATAATTATGTTGGCCGATTATGATTATGTTTCATTTCAATTAGGTTTTTTGAGTGTTCGTTCTCATTTTCAAACTGGTTACTGATTTATTTTATCGTCAACACTGGTGGCTGTATGGAATGTCAGGACTACTTACAGTCTTTTACCTTTTACTTGGTGTGTTGCAGTACGCAGTACCGAAACGCCCTATTAAACTGCCCAAGGGTCTCATTACCGTGTTTATCCTGTATACTTTGCTCCCCGTGGTTGATGGCCACTGTCCCCCGTATCGATGGCCAATGCATTGCCAAAGGTCTCAGCCTACATCCTCATCATCTGGCGCTCCTCTCGTAAATTACCAAACTTGAAGGACCCATTCACCGACTTGCTGTTGACAGTGTGGGTCGTAACCTATTTACTGTACTTCCATTTGAACGTTTTTTGTAGAACTTCGCCGAGGAAAAGTATTTTAATCCAATAACTTTGCACCTTCTGCTGCGGGACAAAGTTTCAACCCCCAAAAAAAACACCGAAAAAAGTGCGACTTATACAGGACAAAATTCGCCCAACGACCTGCTGCTGCTCTCGGTGCGCGGCGCAACCATCAGCGTCATTTCGCAAGTATGTATCCCCGCGAGCTTGCGGAGTGCGTGTTGTGTGTGGTGGAGTTGCGCACCGTGGAGCGATTATTTGTCTCTCGAAGTGTACCTCTCGAAACGCCGCCGAATTGGGCCTTCTTCCGATGGGAGCGAGACACCAACACACACACACAAATTCGCGCCGCGCCGGGACGATTGCGCGAATGGGTCCGTTTTGGCTGGTTGATTAAGCGACCGACGGCGGCGGCGGCGCGTTGTTGTTCGCGCGGACACAGGGGGTGGTGGTGGTCTGGCACCACCCTTCCCCGGGTTTTTCTCTCTCACTCTGGCACACGCCGCAGCGTCGGCGGCGACAGTTGTCGAGCGCGCAAACGATCTCCTCCGCGTGAGCTGTGCGTGATGACGAGCATGAGATGAGCGCGCGCTGATCGTCCGTGCAAACGAGAGAGTGAACGAGCTGGGCGACGGGCCGGCAGTCGGCGGCGGTGGTTGTTGTTGCTGCCGCTGCCGTGTGCCATTGGTGTGTGCAAAAGCAAGAGATGAATTATTATTATACGATTCTCGTTGGCCGCGGATTCGCGGGCGTTGCGTTTTGTCGACTTCGGAAATCGATACGAATACATTCGAGAAGAGCGGGTATAATGGCCGCCACCGCCCTTCTGCAACATTTAATGTGCTTTATCATGGAAAAGAAAGAACTGTTGTAAACAGCCATTTGGTTATCGACAAAAGTGCCTCAATCGGTTAATTTTACCGTACAATCGACTTGAAAGTGGGATAACAATTTACCCAAAAGCCGTGACCTTGTTTGGTTGGGCCCCCGTTCGCTCGTTTCTCTGCAGCCACAACGCAAACATTAAAACATATGTCAATGAACTATCCCGTTCGGCCACACCCCACGGCGACGGCGACGACGACGGCTTATGGTGCGCTAGTTTCGTCACTTTTGACCAGCACCTCCGTAGGAAACCCCTACCTTCCAACGGAGGTGTCGCGTGCCTCGGTGCCACCACGAACCTTCGCTTGCCCCGCCACACATCCCCCGCGGCCTAGTCTCTTTAGACGCGGTCTCTGGCTTATGCTCGTTTTATCCCCGGGAGTTATTGCGTTCCGTCCACAGCGCCGGTGCGTGTTCAGCTTGCGTTGTGCACCGGTTCGTCGGCTTGCTGCGTCTTGGAGGACCAATTGTCATCCCTCTTGGCGATCCGTCGAGCTTCACCTGCACCGAGGAGGCACCGGCCGGGTCCAGCTGCACGACCGTAGCTATTTAAAGGAAGAGCTATCCCACCGCGGCTCGATAAAACTAATTTCGGACCCAACAGACACAATTATTACAATGTCTGTGTGTGTTCGCGGCGGCGACAGTGTTAATTGTTTGACCATCTTCACTGGCATATTATTGGTGTCTTCGTTTTATTTTATTCGAACTTCTTAAGGAGCAACAATAATTTGGTTGGTTTTTCGATGGGTTTTTGGCTGTAGGAATCTTGCTCCTGTTTCATTACTGTGGCCTCAAACCTACCGCGGGAGCTGCCCGATTATTGGCGATCCATAGCGCCACCGGATGATGATCGTGAGTACGAGTAATTGAATGCTGTTCGCTGTTCGAAATGAGCTGGGTACAGTCTGAAAAACTGTGACGATAAATGAAACCAAACACCAAGAGAAATATAAAGAGAACGCGTCTCGAAGTGTATGCTGATCCGGCGGCCGAAGTCGCGATGAAGCGAAGCAAGACACACAAAAAAAGGGCGATAAAAATACATAAAGCTAATGAGTCCACGATCGATCGCGTGGTACTGTGGGGCGCGCAAGAGGGCACGGTCGCGGGACGGATGGGTGGTGGGCGAGCGGGGGGAATCGATGAAAATATTTACAAACAGAGAACCCGCGCCGCGCGCACTCACACCGCCGCGACCACGACGGAAAGGCGCGCGCGCGCGTTCACGCGATGACATTGCGACATATTGCTCCGCAGCATACCGGAGAGCGAGAAGGAGAGAGAGAGAGCAAGAGAGTGGTAAAAAGGGGGGTTGGGGGGCTCCAATATTGATCGAGACGCGAATGATCAAGAGCGTGGGTGCGCGGGCAGGTGGCCAGCAGCACTCGGCGGAACTCACGAGCCACCTCACGGGCCGTGAGATGATCTCGCGGGCAACATCTCACTCGCGATCACGCGCGCTCTCACCAGCGATCGCGTGTTCTCATTCACAAAAATACATCTCGTTGTTGCGTGCGCGAGAGAACGGCGGGCAGGTGACCTGACCGTTGGCGCGTTGGGTCGTCCGTTCCGCAAGACGTCTCTCTTTCTTGGGTCGCGTCGCTTGGAAAGTAGATCGACCCGACCACGAACTCTGTACGTACGACCCTGAGGAGTCGTGGAATTTTACGGTTTCTGTCATTCGACGCTGACGTATTGATTCCTCGTCGTTGTCGTTCGTCGCACAATTACGGACCCGATGAGTGATGCGTGATCCTCAAGGGGCGCGAGCCCGTGGGGGTCCCCTGTTTTCGGGGAAGATTACCACCCGAAAGACCGCTAAGTAGCTGTACTTATCGTGTCAACGCCCGACCCGAGCGTGGCGAGGGCTTATGATCCTTAATCCTCTTTGCGTTCACGCATGTGCCGAGTCCTTATTTTACATCGTTTTTCTCTATAAATCACACATACTCGCAATTCTCTCTCTCTCGCTCTCGATTGCGTTCGCTTCACCGAGCAGATCCAAGGTGCATCCCACGACGCGGGGGGCCGCCGATGATCACCGGAGCGCTTCCACCCGGCAATGCAATCCACCCGGGGACCGGCCGGAGGTCACGCTTGCATGTTTCCCGGACCCCGGTCTCGCCTCGCTTACACGGCGCTCGCTCCGCTGCCGCCTTGCTTGGGATCTATTGAGTGTTTATACACTTTCATTATCCGATCATCATTTCCATGTGTGTGCTGTGTGTTCTTCCCCGATACCTCGAGCATTCTACGCCTCTCTCTCTCTTTCTCTCTCTCTGTCTCTCGGTCTCTCCGTGGGCATTCGGTTCCGAGTTTCGTCGAATGTGCCGCTGATGTCGCGTCTCTCGCCCTTTGCCGGTCGCTTTGCGCTTTTCCGTTTTCCACTTTTCGACTCTCGACGGCTTCTCGGGTCGCCCCCTTTTCTGGGTGATTGTTTTGTTACTGCCGTTGTTGTTGTTGTTGTTGTTGTTGTTTTTACTTCTTTCTTTCTTTCTTTCCTTTCTGTCTTTCGTTCCTTTCGGCTTTATGTTTAACATTTCTCATCGCTTTTATTCGGTTTTCTTTATGCGCCTCTGTGCTATGCGCCCGCCTGCCATTCGTTTGCTTTTCGGCGTTGGTTACACCCGTTTGGGTTCTGCGGACGCGCGCGTTGTCGTACCGCGACTTACTTACCTTTTTTTCTTTCCTTCTTTCCTTCCTTCCTTCTTTCTTCCTTTCTTTCCTTCCTTCTTTCTTTCTTTCGCTTTACTACTTGGCTGCTCATCTTTTTCTCACATTTTCCACGTTTCTTTCGCGCTGCTCCGGTCTCCGCTCTGCTCTCCGTTCGGTTCCGTTTTGCCCTCAAACTCGGTCCGCGCCCGTCTGCATATCGTTTGCCGCTGTTGTTCGTCTTCCCTGTTTCTGGGGCTTTTGCTTGCTTCGCCTCCCCCTTTGCTTTGCCGCTTTCACAGCTGTTCCCACTTCACGGTATCGTCTCGCTCGCTCGCTCGCTCACTCGCTCTCCACGGTTCCGTTTTATCGGATCTTCTCGGCCGGCGTTCCACCTCCTTCACGCACCGCCCTACCACCCTACCGCCGGTAAGGGTGGCGGACGCGCGCGCGCGCGCTGATGCGTTCGATTTGTATCTTTTTCTCGCCCGGTGTCTCCGTCCGGTCCCCCGCGCGCGCTCCCGCGCCCTTCCTCCCACCGTGCTCGGCGTGTGGTGTCACGGTTCGGTTTCGATCCGTCTCTTCGTCGGTTTTGAAATTTGTCTTTTCTTCGCCCCGAGCCTAGCGGTCGGTCGCCCGCCGTCCCTCGCCCGCCCGTAGGTGGAATGTGGAAATTATATTTATTAAAGCAAATGAAGTCAAACGTCTCGGGGAGGGATGACCGACCACCACCGCCTGGACTGCAATCGAACTGGACCGCGCGCGGCCCGAGCCAATTGCTCCTTAAAGGTGTGCGTGTGTGTGTGTCGGTGGAGGACATTCAAAGCGGCAAAAGTCCCGGACCACCGACCCCCCCTCAGTACAGTTCGTGTACCGCTTCGCGGGCATACCGCAGCGGGGATCGGTTAAGTTTCCCAACTTTATGTAAAGCCGGCCGAGGATGTTAATGTCTTTCTGTTTCTCTGCCTCTCTCTCTATCTCTCTCTCTCTATCTGTCTTTACGCTTCACCTTAAGCAGAGTGCGCGCAGCGTAGCGACGAGTGTTGTGGTTCGTCTTCGTCTTACTTGTCGTCGACCCCCTCGGTCGACGCGGGGGCATTTGCGGGGTCTTGGGGTGCATCTCCCTCGTCTCGCCGCGCCGGGCTGTGTGAATGTTTTACTTTATCCTTCGCCTTTTTGTTTAATTTAATTTTCCCTTCGATGCTGCGGCTCGATTTTGCTCGATTTGCTTCATGTGTTACTTCGCTTTTGTGGTTGGTGTTTTCAGGTTGTTTCTGCGTTTTGCATTAACCGTTCCATTATTTCACTTTGTTGGTGTTGGTTTGAGTAACTTTGAGTAACTTATTACTTTGTTTAGTACTGTTTTATATTGTTTCTATTTTTTTATTTGTTTCTATTGCTTTATCGTTTCTATTCCCTTCCAACTGGATGGATCACTGTTTTGCTACTCATTTTCAACTCACTGCCCTAGCTCTCTCTCCGAACCAAAGCATTAACGGTTGCTTCCGTGCTTGCCGAGACCCGGGCTCTCGGTGTGCGCCCCAAAATAATATGGCCACAATTTTTCATCCGTCGCGTCGATGAAACAAAATCACTGTTCACACGCTCGCTTGTTGTTGGCGGCGGCGACTGCGAGGGCACGAACGGGACGGGACGAGTGCTGCATAAACAGACGGGGAACAGCTTCGCTTCGCGCTGTGTGCTCCCTCATCTGCATCGATACTCTGTCTGTGTGGGGGATACATGATTTATCCAGACGAAAATGGAACGCCGACAAAGAGAAGGCAATACGCGGGCGGGCGCGGGCGCGCGAGCGAGAGAGGGCGAGTTAATCTGGCGCACGTATATCGATCTGGCCATGTTTCGCCAGCATGCGGTGGCGGTGCCAGCAATACGGGGCACCGCCACACCGCGCTCTCGGGGGCACTACTCTCTATTTTTAGAGCATTCTTTCTCCGCGCCCGGGTGCCCGTCCGCCTGGATTCTTATGCTCTCTCCGTCCGTCCGACCGTGTGGTGTGTGTGTGCAGCATGTTTGTGTGTTTTCGCTGCGCCTAGCGGGCCGCGGGTGAGAATTTCCCACGGAATGGGTTTCGGAGGCCGCGGCGGCCGGAGCCGGCCCGACCCGGTCCCGGAGATTGACGCATCCGTACGCTGAGCTGAGCCCGTCCGCTACGAGGCACGCGAAGCCAGCCCCACTCCCCACGCCCCCGGGATCAGCTGACGGTGAAGACGATCAGAGGACGCGACACCCCACAATAGGAGCGCGGAGAACGGAGAGAGACTCCCAAAGCGGCACGGGCGCGGCGTGGAAAAATCACTTTATTTAGATGGCCCCTTATGACCCCCGTGGCCTTTCCTTTGTGGATCTGCGCCCCGGCAGAAGACAATTGTGACCCCCCCGCACCCACCCACACATCCCGGACCCGATTCGCTCGTGGGAAATGGACGGAAATTCTGAGGTTGGGTGGGGAACTTTGTTTTTGTTCCGTGTGTCATTAAGAATCACTTCTGGAGCCCGGGACCGCGGGACACTGGGATTCAAGGCGGGGGGTGGTAGCTAGTTCCCAGCACTACTAGGTTCTCGAGGTGGGGGGGTGGAAGGTACCCTTACGGTTGTCGAGTTGTCCACACTCTGTTCCGCATCTGTTTGCTGTTTTCGGTTGGTGAGGAGTTAATGATTTGAATGTGTGGCTTCATTTAGAAATCTGGATCAACCGGGAACCGAAATTCGGCTTCATGGGGAGTTCCGTCTCGACCATCATCGTGATCGCAGGTTTGGAACAGATGATTCCGCCACGACCAGTCTCCGTCGAAAGTAACAAGGAACGCTTTTATAGGGGGCATAACTTTAGGCGCCTACCGATGGCGAGCGTTTTGAAACTATTTCTTTTGCCCTTCAATTCCGTAAAATGGCGGGTCTCTTGGTGCTGGCGATGGTCTCCCGGTTCAATTCGGGGTGTCATCCACGGCGACTTGTAAGTCAATCCGGATCCATGCGCCTGGAACCGGCACCGAGGGGCGCTCTGAGCGCTTATCAGTAAACGCGGGTTGCAACTTCGCCGCTCGCCACACACACACACACTTTGGGTGACACATTTCAAAGCCCCGGCCTGAGCTATGTAAATGTTTGCTCCACTTCTGCGGTGCGGTGCAAATCGGTTCCGACAAATCTGTTTTCTGTGTTCAAATTATGCACACCGCGCGCGCGCGTCGTCGAGGAGTGTCAAAGAAAGACTCGCGCGTGGCGCGGTGATATGGGGAAAAGCGAGGTGACCATTTCGTCGTCGGGTTGATAGTCGAGTGCTGATTTATGCACGCGGCCCCGTGGTTGGGCTGGAGCCAAAAATAAAAACGGTCGTAGTGAACCCTCCGTGTTCCGTTGACCTCTCTTCCGCGATGGCAGCGGGCCGATAAGGCTTAGCGCTTACTGCTTAGCAGCAGCACCCTTAGTAGCACCGCACCGTGGAGGCTTCCGCAATCCTTTCACACGGCTTTTTATTTTGGGGTTTGTTGCGCACGGGCTCCATTTTTCCAGCGCCCATTTTCCCGGACCGGATCGACCGGCGGCCAAAATTTGAATATTCCACGTCAAACCGCAACGCAACGGCGGTGCAAATGGTAAACGGTGCCGCTGCTGTGAGACTCCGGACGAGATTTCGAGCGACGGCGTGGCGGCGTGGCGTGTTAGGCGAGGGGGGTCACGCCACCGGAAGACACTCTCGCCGGGAGGAAGGAAGGAAGGGCTGGGTGGAGGAAGTTTCCGTTCGCCGCGCGCATCACGACAGTGTTCCGTGTGTCCATCATTTCGGTCGATGCGCGAGGCTTAATTTCTCTATTTTTCTATTGTCTCGCCGCCAACCGCTGTCTTTCCGTTCCTGCGTTTCCTCTCCTCACACAGTCACGGAACTGAGGCGGGGGACCCCACGGCCTCTCCCCCGCGCAGAGGCTCGTCTTCCTCTCTGGTCGGTGTGTGTGTGTTTGTGTTGTTTTATGTTTAGAAGGTTTTAAGGCCCATTTCAACCTTCCACACGGTTAGTTGGCGCATTTGGCTCCGCTCCGTTCCGTTCCTTTTCTAATCTTTTCCTCTCCTTCGGTGCGCTCGACTCCAAACGTGGTTTTAATTTTTCTTTCTTTACGTTCATCTCACCCTGCGTTTTTTTTTTCTGCTCTCTTCTCCATTTCTCAGGTACGCCGAGCGCGGGATCCGGGTTCTGCGGGTTTGCGGCCACGAACAGCAGCAACACGCAAGGTGATAATCTATTCGCGTTTTCTTCCATTCGCGCGAGGGGCCCCGATCGCCATGAATGAAACATAATGTTGGGTCACACTTCCTGTAACACACGACGACGACGACGACGACAGTAGTTCTCGGTTCCGCGGTGTGCAACAAGCATGACGACATGCCGCGGTATATTAGGGTATTGAGCTATTTTCGACTCGATGGCAAATAATAAGCAGAGGCGAGGCGCTGGTATTTCTGGAAAACGATTATCCGTCACCCGGGCGGCGGCAGAAGAAGAGGGTCCCGGCGTGTGTTGTTTGCTGCCTTCCGACTAGATCTTTGGCCGGTGATGAACACGGTTCCGGCCCGCGGCTTGCCGACAATCGGCTGTGCGCGCGCCTCTTGTGGGCTATTTGCGTATTCTGTCCGACTAAAGCCCGGCTCCATAAATTATAGGGGCATCATCGGGTGTGTTCAGTTCTTGGGCCTATCGCGTCGCAGGACTTTCTTCTATGATGTGTCCCACTTTCGACAGACGATCAGAAAATAGCCGATCTGAACCGCGAGCACGATCTCAAGCCCAAATGGATGGCTATGGAGACTTGTTCGGGTTATGAGTTCCAAATTTTAATTTTATGATAACTCAAGTCAGTTGCGTTGCTTTATCGATGGTGACCCCCCTCGTGAGAAGCTCTGCTCACCTCCCCGGTGCACGGCGATTGCCCAACGGCATTCGGCGCAGGCAAGTAAGTAAGCCAACCGCGGCACCGCATATCTGGCACCTAATTGAACCGAAATGTCACGCTACGTCACTCGCCGTTACGCTCCTCGTTAGTCGTTAGAAGGCGAAGGGCCACCTCCGGTGGAGCAGCCCTTCGCAGTCTCGCGGTTGAGAAGGCATTTGGCCATATATTTTATTCTCTTTCGAGGGTGGTTGGAAAGAGGTGACCCACCCCGAAACCGGAGCTTATCGGACACCGGAGTAGCAGCGCCGCAACGTGTTTGTTGTACCATTGTGCCACACACACACACACACACCTGGGGCCAGGCAGGCGCGCGCCCTTCATGCAAATCGATACTGTACTGGCGCGGGCGCTGGTTGGTGGCCAACGTCCGGGGTATGATTTAGAAGAATGAAGTAATTTTATGCCTTCGCTGCGCTTAACTCTCCACTACGTTGCCTCTACGTGTAGGGGCGGCTCTCGTGGTGTTGGTTTCTTGGCCACCACCGCCACTACAACCGCTAACAGCAGCACCATCGTCGTTGACTCCGCTATGCTCTGCTCCGCTCCGTCGTAGTCTGGCAAGCGCGCGCCCGGCCGCGGTGACACATAATTTATGCCACTCGGCGCGAGTCTTCAACCTCCTACGCAATCATTCCGCTTCAAATTCCCGGTTCCCCTCACACACACACACACACCCGGGACAGGACGGGACGGCACCATGAAATGCACTCGGCGATGCAAAGTGGAACAATTCCGTTCCACTTCCTGCGGTTGTTGGGCGGCCATATTCTGGTTGTCTTCTGTTTCTTCTTCGCGCGCCGACCGTCGTCTGGGGCCGCCGAGGGGGGACTGGGCGTGGGCGCGCAACATCCACCCGCCCCTCCTTAAATGGATGCGTCTCGCGCTGCTTAAATAGTAGCCAGTCGGCCAGGCGATCGGATGCACTTTTTGGGGGCAGAGCACGAGCAGAGACACCGCGGGACCCTTACTATAGACCCCAGCGTGGCCACGACAGATGGTGAACGAATAAAATTGTCAAAAGGCCACGAAGACGGCGACGGCGACGTCGTGCGCTGAGCTAATGATATTGTCTTCGACCCACGCCGTCGGCCGCGAGCGGTGGTCATCTTCGCTGATAGATGGCCCCGCGCCTCCCGGGGCCAAAGGAACGGTAAAAGCGGTGACCTCGGGATTAGCGGGAAAGCAGGTGCGGGTTGGGGGCGATCAATCGATATTAATGATTTTATTATTGATTCAGCGCCCCCTCTGAGGGCGGCCCATCTATATAGCTGCACCCGAAAGTAGGCCGATTGATGGCTTTGATAGCGCGACCGAGTGGTGCCCGTGGTTTCGTTGCCTCGCGGAGCCGGGGTTGGTAGGCATCGCTACGTGGGTCGCACCGGACCGGCCTGCCTGAGTTATGGAATAATCGGAAAGCAGATTTGTCTTACTTTGAACCGACCAGCCATGAGCGGTGCGAGGCCATTTTTTCAATTCTCTCGGACGCAAATCAGACCGAAACTCTGACTGAGTGTGTGGAGAAATAGGTCCACTTTGTCCACCGGCCAAACGGAGTCATCTCGCTTCACAGCGAGCAGATAGAGACCACAAATTGACCACCGCGTGTGGGAGGCTCTCGAATGATCATCGTCACGCGTCACCAAAGCAGCGAGCGGCGGGGACCCAACCTTCAAGCCGGAAATGGCCAAATTTGGCGGCAAAGAAGATTGGCGAACGAAAGCCAGCCACGCGGACACTCGGGGTCAGAAGAAAACAACGCCAAGAAGCGGCCGACTGGCAACCGAAAAAAACTCACCCCACGTCGTCGAGAGTCTCCTTGACCACCTACCGTCTACGGGGACACGCACACACGGGCCACTTACCGGGGGGTTTTGGCCGGTTTATGAGCCGCATTTGGCGTGTGCACACTTTTGATTTCATTTGGCGCGCTCGCGTGGCAGGATCATCTCTTGAGTGAAACAAGAGCGACATGGCGAAACCACCGTGACGTTTGGATTGTACCGTGATGTGCTCTCCGTGTCCGGTGCTCTGACCGCTTCAACAATCGATCGAGAAAACAATCGATTTACTTCCCCCTTTGGTCCCCAGCATTTCACTTTTGTTGCTGCAAGTAGTCGCCTCGGCCAAAAAACGGTCCTCCCAAACGCACACCGGCGACCCGCGTGTCCCGGAGAAGCCGCTCACCGCTCGGACGACGACGTAACCCGCGAGGAACGTTAGATGAATTTCAATTTTTTCCCTCGCGGTTCCACAAGTCGGCTGCATTGTGTTATGTATTTACCATACACCCGAAAAAAAAAAAAAAAAAAGGGGGCCCTAAACCAGTCGCGGACGGAACTCAGTACAATCATTTTACTTTCAAATCGGCGCTAGATAATCGGGAGACGGACGGAGAGCGCGTAAAAAACCGAACGCGGCTCTCGGGACGATCCGGTCGGTGCGATGTTGTTGTTGCCGGGTCGCGGGCGCGCGTTCGCTTGCCCCGTTTTCGCACATTTTTTGCGCTCCCTCCTCCGCTTCCTTCGTTCGTTCGCCGCGCACCCCCCTTACCGCCCCGTCCCGGTGGTGGTGCCAAAATATCTTCACCACTATCTGTGCCCGCAATTTGCGCGATCGTCCCGCGGTGGGGGTTCGTCGCTTGACGTCTGTTTTGCCTGTGCCGCGGCCAGTGAGGGTCTCCTGGGAGAGCAAAACTACCCCACCAGACAGTCGTGCAATCCCGGCCACCCGTCCCGGCCCGGCTACCCCCCGGCTAAGTGGGGTGACCGTTTCGGCGTGTTGAAATGCGATCGCGAGCGCGCGATGAAGTCTTTCGTTTCGTGATCGACCGGGGGTTGGGTCAATCAATTTTGGGGGTGATAATTTTTGGCCCGAATCACGTGCCCCAAAAGTGGACCACCTAAAACGGACCACCTCAAGAAAGGGTGCGAGATTTGAGCACTTTTTTCCCGTGATTTAGTTTGCATAAATCAAACGTATTGATTAATTAATTTAATTAATTAATGCGATTGCGAATGAAATTACTTTTTTTGTTTGCAATTTAAATGTAACAAAATGAAGCAAAACCAAGGGCAATCATCGTTCGAAAGTAAACAGACCGCGATTGGCGATCGCTGGATACCACCAACCAGCCAGCCATCGGAAAGTCGATGCTCGCGATTATGTTGCGCGCGCGCTCTCTTATGGAACGCGCGAAAGCCACGAGGTCAGTCGCTCGGCAGGGCAAGGACGCGGGGTAGTAAACAGCCCAAGGGTGGTTTGCAGTTGCAGTTTCGGTTTCGAGCCCCCATTCCCCGAGCGCCGAACGCCACCCGATGGATACGCCTGGTCGTTGACGATCGCGCGCGCGCGAAGATTTGCAAGCATCATCAGAAAGCGCCCCAACGTGAACTAGTGGCGGCGGTGGCGTTGGTGGCTGCGTGACGGTGCCGAACGGGGATTTGTAGATTTCTCCACGACCTAATATACTTGGCTTCCCGTGCGCGCAAAGTGAAGGGAAACAATAAGAAGAGCACGACGACGACGGCAGCGAAGAAGCAGAAGAAGGAGTGGTAGAAAACGTAAGATAAATTGATGAACTGTGCCGTCGATCGGCGCGCACCGTCGTCGCCGCCGCCGCCGGTGTTTGACGTCCATCTGACGGCGACGGCGAGCCTCCCGCGGTCGGTGTGTCCGTTTGAAAACGAGGGCCCCATAATTGGGGCCCCTCCGTTCCGAGCGAGCGAGATGGCACGCAGGGCGCGAAAGAAAGGGAGAAGGAACACCAAACACACGAGACAGCAGCAGACAGACATATAAATATATATGTGTGTGTGTGTGTGTATAAATCGATAGGCTTCTCGGCCTCGGTCGGCGGTTTCAGCTGCTGCTGCTGCTGGAATTTAAATGCTGCATCGGTGGTTGGCCGCCCGATTGGCAATCGCCCGTTGCCGACCGACAAATCATTTGCCAGCCCATGGGGCTCGGCCACCACCTTCCCAGGCACCACTCGGCACCGGCCCCCCCACCGGGAGATGATGTTGCTGCGCGAGGGTGATCTGCTGCTTCGCTCGCACCTCTCGCGATCTCTGCGATGATCGCCCGTGCGCCGGGTGTTTATGAGTCCCCCGCTGCTGCTGGCCAGCGCCACCGTCAGGGCCCGAGTAAGAGGCCCGGAGAGAGCGAGAGAGAAAGGCACACCAAACACAGCGCACACGGTATGCGGGGTGGCACGGTGATCGAACGGTGATTAGAGGAGACGATCGAATGAAAATATGTTGCGCAAAAAAAAACGACAACCAAACAGCACACAAACACAACACCAACACACAGGGGCACACCGGTGGCAAGGGCGGCCTCTCTCTCTTGCTTCTTCCGCTCGGCGCCGGCGGATTTGCTCGCTTTTCCCCGCGATTTGCTCGCGATTCGCAGCAGCGTGTTCGAGCTCGCCGCGCGCGCGATCCCTTCCTAATCCGCAAAGGCCGCCGCATAACGTCAAATCTCGCTCCCGGGTGCCCGCGCGCGTGTGTGTGTGTGTGTAACGGGATTTCGTTTTGGTTTCGATTCACAATTGTCTCGCGGGACGGCGGGAACCGTTCGGAATCGGTCGGACCCCGTTAGGTCTTGTGGTCGCGCGTTACTGAACATGATTTGCATACCTCTTCAGGTGTGTTTTTGTGCTGGGTATGATCGTAAATGTATCACTAATTACATTATGAACTTGGCTGAAGCTCATTCAAGGTCCCGTGGGTGTTGGTCACCAAATGTCCTTGGTGTCGGCACCTTGGACGATAAGACCGCGATGACCGATTCCAAAAACTCCTTTGATAAGAACTCGCCCAAGGTTCTCTTTCTCTCAGTTTCTCACACTTTGGTATGTTGTGGACCCCACGAAGCATTACTCCTTTCGTGTCAGGTCGGTGTGGGGCTATGCGCTGTGTGTTTGTTGTTGTTCCCGATGATCACCAGCCAACCCAACGAACGGTACGTTCGAACGGCCGCTAGATGATGATGATGATGTGCCAGAACGGAACCATCGGCGTACGAGAACGGATTGGGGCCACAACACTCCCTTCGTGTGCGGCAGGGAAAGCATAAATTCGTGCGGGGCCCCAAGTGGGTGTTACGCGATGTGCCTCTCCCGGAGAGCGACTGGACCCCGCGCGCCGAACTCGTGATCTGCTCGACGCGCTTTATGGAGATCGTGTGCTTAGGTTCGACGCGGCCGAAGAAAGCCTAAAGAAAGAAGAAAGGGACGGAGCGATAGAGAGAAGCAGAGATTAAGGTAGGGATGCGAGGGAACCGGGAGAAGGGTGGCCGACCGCGCAATCACTCACCGTTATGCTTATGCTGCTGCGCGCGGTGAGCGATGCGCGCGCGACGATACGCCGCTCCAGCATCGTCAGCTCCAGCTTTAGCTGGATTCTCGAGCAGCAAGACAGGGACAGAAGACGAAGTGGCGGCAGCAGGAAAAGAGCCCCCTCGGCTGGCTCTGGTGGAATGCTTTTCTTTCGCCGGCGACCCCGCTTTCGTCGAATGGCGTCAAGTTTTCGGGCCGCGCGGTCTCTCCGCGGTGTGGAGCAAATGATGGAGGACCTGTTGACATTTCGAGCGTGTGGCTCGGATGGGGTCGACGCGATGGCCGGAGACATAAATCGCCAGCAACGTGACTAATGGCGGCGAGGTGATCCAGGCGCTGGCTTCAAATTAGCAGCGACCAACCCACCGTTTGCCCACCGTTTCGTCAACGGAAAGGGAGCGGTGAGTTTAAACATTAAACCCCAAATAAATGCACCACAGATGGCCATGAGCCTGCATAAAATAAATGCAAGCCAGCCTGGCCTTTCGCAACAACTCAACGGCGGGCGGTCTATTTGGTGGTCGACTTTGCCCACCCAAAAATCGTCCCGCTCGTCTGTGTGTGAAGATTAGACAACGGCTCGCAGTGACGACGAATCCGTAGGCACACGTAGGCTTTCCCAGGCCGCCCCGTTATGGAGAGGCCGTAGCCGTAGCATAACCCGGACCCAAACACACCCACCATCGCGCATCCGCCATTAGCCTGTGCCATCAATCAGCGTGTGTGCGAGGCGTCTCGTCGCCGGCGTCGTCGTCGTCGTCGGAAGGTCCGGTGGCCATCGGGCCATTCCTTTTATGTCCGTTTCGCTGGGGTTGCTCTCGGTTCCTTCTCGCTCTCTCTGACGCGCTTGTCCACTGCTCGAAAGTGGGTGGGCACCCGGACCCACTTCTTGGCTTGGAGAAGACCTTAGAGCTTAGCATGGGAACACCGGTGCGCTGCGCTGACCACCGCCACCAGCAGCACCCGGGCCGTAAAGGTCGAACGCGGAGCCCCGAGTGTGTCCCCAATACGGTCCGGGGGAAGGTTTTCATTAGATTTAAGGGTTACGTACCACCCCCCGCTTTCTGGGCATGCAAAGTGCGGCCTCGCAAAGAGCAGTGAGTTGGTGGGTTGCAACATAAGGAGCGCGGCCTTTCGAGCCCTCGAACGCGCGTTCGGGATGCGTTTCACTGTGTTGTGCTATCGTTACCGGTGTTTGGCCTTTTTATGACGCGCACCGAACCCTTTTGCTTCCCTTCCAAAAAGGCAGCCCAAGCGGTCGGTTTAATGTCGCCCCCCCTGGACGGTCGAGCATAAGCATATGCTCTGCACTCGTGCATCGCTGCCGAGCCGCGGTTTCGACTTTCTAATAACATTTGCACAAAATTTGACGAAACAAAAAGGCGCCTAGACGGGCTGCCCTATGCTGGTTGGGTGTGTGTTGGGGGCTGGCTGTGCAAGACGACGAGTGGCAAAGTGCGTCTGTTTCGGGGCGAATGGGCGAATGGCAACGCAACGTGCAAAAGATTTCACTTTGGCGCAGGGTCTGCTCGCCTTTTTTTGCCGGATGAGCCCAACCGGAGAAAGGTTTTTCTTTGGCACAGGAAAATGGCAATTATATCACGCCCGAAAGTTGGTGATTTGTTGGTGGCGGCCGCGCTTTATTTTCGCTGCAGTGAGCGCCACCTGATAGTCGAGACCGGAAGCGGCGCTACGGGCACCCGGGCCGACATACACTTCCCGGTGGAGCACGGTTTGGTATGTAACAATACTAATGTGGCCAAAAAACATCGGGAGTTTGCTGGAAAAATCTTTCTTTATTCGTCTAAATTTATGTCATCACCATCAATCTACATTTATTAGAATTTTGGGAATGGTCCGAAGTGTTCTTTTTGGGAATGGCCATCCACGCATTCATCGTTTTGGGTCCTATCTCAACTATTGACTGTAAAAAGTGTCCTCTGATCAATCTAATGAGTTTAGCGGAAAGCCGAAAGTCACAGACGAGTACGGAACGATAATGGTCGAGTTAGTGTCGAAATGATCTCGAAATGATCATGGAAATGTGATAGATAATGCCAACCACTACGCATGTCTGTTGGCTAAATTGAAGTTTAAAATATGAAGTAGCTAATGGAGTATTGTTGCTGCCGCTTAGCGGACCCTGCAAGGGTCCAAGAGGATCTAAGCGCGATCTTTAACATCAAATTACCGGTGTCTTGGTTGATTACCGATCGGTTGATCGCCATAACAAAGGCTTTATTTTGATCTTGTAGATCTCAATTTTGATAATTAATTTTGATTTACCGAAGACGAAATAGTTCTATGACTGGCTTAGCCGATAATCCGAAGATATAGCTTCAATAATTATGGACTGCTACATGGAATTTTGCGTCAATCATAAGACAAGCTTCAACAAATGGCGACGACCGGGGTGACGTCACGAACGAACTGTCAGGATTTCGGGGTAACCCGGTAAGGCTCTCCCTCAGAGATCCAGTCCCTTTCCATCCTCATCTCCAAATCCAGCAAAATGGTCGGCAAAGTGTGTGGCACCCGGCCGGTCGGTCGGTGATAGTTATTAATGTGATTAAACTTTTATGACGTATCCTTTCTCTCCGCTGCCCAAACCGCGCGGTGGTGGTCGGTGTAGCAAACAAAGCGAAAGGGTCCGAGGACTGCCTGGACCGGGGCCGAGAGAATAGTTAGTTTGGCTCGAAATAAAACCATTTCCGCGACCATACGCTGCGACTGCGACGGGGACCGAGCCGTTCCCTAATTAGTGTCGGCCGCATATGAGGCGGCCACAGGGCGCGAGACAGAGAGCCAGCGAGCGGGGTCAAGGAAATGCGCTTTCCACCACGCGAGAGAGAGAGCTACTGGCTGCGGTCAACCGGAAGTTAGTTTTATGCCATCCTAACCAACCCGAGAGCCCGCCAGCCACCCCCTGGTTGGGTTGGGTTGGCATTGTCCGTGTGTATGTGTGTGTGTTCCTCTATGTACACCCCGATTTGACACGCACGCACGCACGCCCGACACACTGCTCATGGCGGTCTCTCTGTCCGCCGATCGATTGATTGATTTTCAAAGTTTCTCCCGGCCCCCGTTCCCGGTCACGCCAGCCAAGCATTAAATGGCGGCAGCGATATGATTTGTCTACGGCTGGCTCCCCGCCTGTGTGTGTGTGTGCGCATTTATGTATCGTTTCGTGTGGGTGTGTGTGTGGCCGGGAGTTAGGTTAGCGAGATTGCCTAACACACGGGCCACTCGCTCGGTCTCGGGTCGGGTGAAGAAATGTCAAGAAAACGAAGAAGGCACTCCGCGGTTAAAGGGGTCACAATTATGTGAGTTTTCAGTTCCGTAACGCACGGGGCGATTTAAAGCAAATTGATTTAGTCACTACTACGACGGGGATCTTAAACTTTACTCTAATTGGTGATTTATTTGGTTAGGATTTGCCCACCGACCGTTTTTCGTAATGTTTTCTGCTTCACCAACCGCGGACTCGGGGCGGCATGCAAATGTCGGACGGGGAGAAACGGTGAATGGTTCGCGCGAAAGTCACCACGGGTCACCAGCAGCAGCAGCGGAGGAGCAGCTGGTGCTGCTGCGGGCCACCGAACCGTTGACTTTCGTTTTCGTTTCATTATTTAACCGCCGGCGTGGCCGAGCCCGTGGTGCTCAAGAAAAATCGTTTCAACATCTCTCACTACAGCCCAGCCGGCCACCAGCAGCCCAATTTGGTTACCGAAGCGGTCACTTAACCGGCCACGCGGTCCAGCCGCGCGGCGCCTTCCGATTGCCAAATCGCGCGCCGCGTTGTCCAAGAAGATTAAGCTGAGGTGAAATCGGCGAGCGACGGCGAGCGATGTGTGTGCGGTGGAGCCCGCGAAATGTGGACGAGAAGACCGCCCGTCAGTGGCTTAATTGTTGGCTGGAGCGCGACGTGTGCGTGGTGTCCCCCCAGCCCGCCGAGGAGGGCCGCCGGAACCTTCAGCTGTCGTTAGAAGCTGTTGACACTTTTTGTGGCGCTCGGCGTCTCCCGATGCGCGCGGCTCATGCGCGCTACTCATCTTGGCACCGTTTTATCTTGGCGCATCCTTCGCTGCCACCGCCGCCACCACCGCCACCGTTGTTTGGCGAACGTTATATTGCGCCGCTTCAAGACGACGGTGTTTCACACCTTGGCTCGAGGTGCGCTATTCGAGCGAAACGAACTGGAATGTGGCGTAAGCAGCAGCAGCAAGGCGACGGCTGCCAAAAACGTCGTCGCGCCGTGACGTCGCAGTCACCGTCTTGCGTCGGTCGTACCTTCGAAATTAACCCCCCGCAGAAAAAAAAAAAAATGAAGATCATAAACGTATCGCCGCCACCGCATTCGCTGTCGGGCGGGTGGCGGCCACCTGCCACACACACGGTCCTGACGGACGGACGGTTTTTAGTTAGCCGCCGGTTTCCATTCCGTTTCTTAATCGTTTATCAACAATTATCGGAACACAGACGGGCGCGAAGGTCAAGCAACAGAGTTTCGTTTCGATTTTGATAAAAATAAATCAAACCAGGCGACAATTGAAATGTGTGACAGAGCACACTCTCCGGTGCAGTGCACCCGTCGCAAGGAAGCCTGCGAGGCCCGCGGGCGTGTTGCGTAAGCGACCGGCGTTCGGTGCGCTTCTAGTCCAGGCTGTTCAATAGGTTTTGAGGCTCCATAATAGAGGGTGCTGCTGCTAACCTATTTTTTGTTATGTTGGTACACTCTTCATATGAACGTATGTGATGTTTCATTTTGTTCTGTCAAGTCATTCTTTGTTTCATTTTCATTCATTCTTACACTGGAAAAAAATCAAGTTTCGTGCAGCGATTGAATTTTTGGTTTTGGAAGGTTCAAAGGCAAAGGAAAATTTTTGAACGAACGTTGAAAGTATGTAAGGACTATTCGGCTTCCATTATTATAGTCAAAAGATGGGTTGCTAAATGGTGGTGATCGTACAAGCCTTGAAGACTATCCACGTCAAGGACGTCCAAAACCAGTAGCAACACCTGAAATCGTATTGGAAAATCATCGAGTGACTGAAAGAGATTTAGTAGAAGCGTTAGGCATCTCATACATTTGAAAGAATAAAATGAAGTTTGTTCCTTCTTGGGTTTATCGCCATGATCCTGAATCCAGGCCAAGAGGCCAAGGAGTGTTGTGAACATGATTTTTCGGCTCCGAAACGAGTTCGTGTCCAGAAATCGCCCAAGAAGGTGTTTGCTTCAGTTTTATTGCGATGCGAAAGGAATTTCGTTTGTGGATTACTTGCAAACTGGTAAAACAATAAATTCTAAATATTGCTGTAACCTTTTGCTGAAGCTGAAGGAGAAAATTCGCGAAAAAGACCCATTTTGCAAAAGAAAAAAATCCTTTTCCACCAGGACAATCCACCGTGTCACAAAAGCATTTTGACAATGGCAAAAATCCAATGTTCGTTTGAATTGTTCGTATTCACCGGATTTGGCCTGTGGTTTGGTTTTTCTTATCGAACATCAAACCTTATTGAACAACCCAGTAAAATCGGCCACCTTCTCGGTACGATTTCGAGTGCAGCTCCCCCAAGTCCTGCAAACTGATTAGATAAAGGCGTCCGACAGCGTCGTCGTCGTCGTCGTCGAGTCTTCTTCACGGCGTTGCAAGTGTCCCTCTCGGTTAGGCTATCGGCTATCGGGTAAATTCCAGTGCAATGTCGACCGAGCGCAGACCGCAAAATAACACGGTCCTCTAAAAAGTATCTTATCGTTTTTCGGTTGGTCGCCCAATGGATGGCCCGAAAGTGCGTCCGTTCTGATGCGCTCCCGCTACAGGTTGCGCCAGGGTTAGGGATCGTCGAGGATCGCGCGATAAAAACGCGATCCATCAGCGATGACGCACAGGAAGACGCGCACCGGCATGATTTATCATTCCGCTGACCCCATCATCATCCGGATCACCGTCGACCCGATCGCAGGGGGTGATGCGATGCGGGCACGTGCCACATCACCGCCCCCCCCCAAAACCGAATCCGGGAACAAGATAAACGACCCAGGGTCGCGATTCGCAACCCCCGTGTGACCCTTTCGGCGCGCCGCCTAATAAACGCCGTCATTTTTTGGGTTTGTTGTGACAACTCTCTCGATTGGTGGCGGCGGCGGCCGCGAGTTATAAACAAATCGCGCTCACACGCACACACACACACGGCACTCATCATCGCGCCGCGATCCGCAGTCGTGCTAATCCGCGATGTTGCAATTCGCGAGTTCCACCGCTCGCGTGTGTGTGCGCGTGTTGGTGAAGCTGCACACGGCGAGTGATCTTGTGCACACGTTTATGGATTTTTATTTACCGACCGACCGACCGACCGACTGACTGACGACACACTGCGCCGCTTCTTGGCTCCTGAGGGCTGCCTGGCTGCTGCTTGGCTGCCGCCGATCGTTAGCGAACCGTCGCGAGGCTGTTTTCTTTTTTGCGTTTCACTGCCTTTACGGGCGAGGACGGCATTATCATCGCGATCATCAGCCTGTGGTCCGTGATTTCTCAGGCTGGCTGGCTGACTGGCTCCCTGGCTCGCTCTATCTCGCTCTCTCACACTCGCGGTCCTTTGCACGCTCGGTTGCGCCCAGCGCGCCCAGCGTTGCGCTCTCGGCGTGTGCGCTTGGGGTTTGGTTTAATTTTACCCTTTCGTTGTGCAAAATATTCATCCATATCGACGCCCCACACACACACACACACACAAGGAGCGAGCGCACATACGGCGGCCAGACCCCGTCGACTGTCTGGCGCTCGACGACGGCCCCCAGAGCCGCACTGCACATTTCGTTTGTTGCGTCGCCGTCGCCGCACGGTGTGGTGACCATTAAATGCAGTTTTGCATTGCGTTTTCGTGGCGCTCCTGCCGCGCATCTTCTTGTTCGCGCTGCTCGCGCTGGCTTCTTTGGCTTGCCGTTTTCGCCGCCGTCGTAATCCTTTATTTTGCCCGCGTACGACCCGCGAGTGCGCCAAGCGTCGACCTCGACGCCCTCGAGCGCGGCAGCAGCACCGGCAGAAGCCGGATTGCTGGCGATGATACGATGCAACAATGAGAAGGCAAATTATTTCGCCTCTGTGAGCGCCGCACATCGTCTGCTGTACCTTGCTGCTGCTGTCCGCCCATCCGTCTCTGTCTAGTGCAGCGTGTTAATACTTTTTATAAGCATTATCTCGATGCGATTTTTGGGCTTCCCAAATATTTGTGGAATCAGTGAATGAACCACGCTCGGTGACTTACTTCACTTGCCCGCCGTCAGACGGTCAGACTGTGCCATTAAACAGATAGCAGTGATGAGGTCATTGCGTTCGCCTTCCCCGGACAAGGCCTGATCCTGATCGCAGCAGTGCCTCGCGTCCTTCAGGGGGTCCACTTGACGCGGCGGCCCACCGAAGATCGAAGGAGGGCTTGTTTTTTTTTTTTTTGTGTGCTGTTCCCCATTTCCAGTTCCCGACAGCCGCGGCTCCGCTGCAGTCGCAGTTGGGTATTATTTTTATGCTTATTAATACACATATCACCCCAACGCTGCCTGCCGTGAAGGATGCTCGATCGAATCGTTCACCTCTCTCGTTCGTGCGTCTGTGTGCACGGCACACCGAAGACGCGCGACACAGCCGTCTTGGGGAAAATAAAGTCGACAAAAAGGAACGCGAAACGCAAAATAATGATAACAACAATAAATGCACACAACACGAAGACGGAGAGGAGACACACGCACCGCCCGGGAGCGACCGAGGGGGGGGGAAGAGAAGTGTACAGTACAGACCTCATCGAAACGGATCGGAAACGGAATGTGCTGTGCAGCGAGCGAGCGACTCCGAAACGCGGCGCGTCATCGCGTCGCTGCGCGCGTATATTTTGCATCATTTAACGCGGCCCAAAGTGCGCAGGAACGGAGCCGGAGCCGGAATCGTCGATGATCCGGCCCGAAGAAGAACACCCTCTCGCCTCGCCCGGCAATAAAACATCGCGGGGCCGATCGGCGGCGGCGGCGGCGGCCGCCGTCGGAATGTTCATAAATTAACTTGCGCAAAATGAGTACGTGCGCGTCTGTGTCTGCTGCTGCTGCGTAAGGAGCGCCGTGCGGCATCCGTTTTTATGCTACTCTTGGGGCCATTCAGCCCCAAAAG
This sequence comes from Anopheles cruzii, assembly GCF_943734635.1. NCBI lineage: Eukaryota > Metazoa > Arthropoda > Insecta > Diptera > Culicidae > Anopheles > Anopheles cruzii. The sequence continues at coordinate 44,845,879 of NC_069144.1, read as the reverse complement.
GTGGTTGTGTTTGGTCCGCTCGACGGTAATGATCGATATTTTATTGAGATGCTTTTCGCCCAGGGACACTGCTACGCGACTGTCTGCATACGAAAATGAAGAAACAAATCTGCGCGCAACGGTCGCAAACGGAACCATGATTCGATTATTATGGAGCAACCTCCCGGCGGGGTCTCGCCGGGGAAAGCATAAATTTATAACACAAACCCACGACGGACCCATGCGGAGAGGGATTAATTTTGCTGTGTGTGCGGGTTATAGTCAACTCCGGGCCAACAATTCAATTATTAGTCAATCCTATGCCCATTGTTTGCCATCGAAGACCACGATCGGATCGGGTGTTTTCCCTTCCGATCGCAGGCCGGATTTTATCACCTCGGCGATCGTCCACCGGGGGGGGATTATCATAACCCTAAACGGGGTATTAATCAGCGCCGGACAGCGGATTTTTATGATCCTGCTTCGATCCAGACGAGGTCCGGCATCCTCAGCGCAGCCCTTAGAACGGGATCCGCTCGGCGCATGACCCGAGGTAACCTCTCGGGCGCAGTTGCATTTGCTTACTGCAACTCCGCTCTGCGCCGACCCCGAAAACCCCCCTGCTTCTGGTCTCCAGGTGTGTGCCCACGGCCCACGGAAGGACGCTTTTATGGTGGCCGATAAATGCGATCCGAGCTTTTAATTGGTCGCAATGGTCTCCACGTCTCGTTCGGTGGCAGAAGCGGTAGGGTACGGAAGGGTGTCGAAGGGGGACCGGCAAAACAACGGCGACGAGTGACTTGCGCTCGCGCGCACCTCTTATCGCGTATTTTTCTTCGCCCGGTCCAGGGTCGATCGATCGGAGTCGATTGCGCCGCTGCGCTCCGTGTATTCGTGAAGGTCCGCGCAGCGCAGCGAGACCCGACGTCGTACCTCATAGGAGGACCCGGTTTCGGCCGGCCCCTCTTAGCGCCTCGGTTTGCAAACATCGCGAGATTTTTACTGTCCTAGACCTAGCGTGTGTTGTCTGTGGCGGCGGCCGCGAGTGACTCAAGTAGCGATCCCTGCCCTGCTCTTCCGGGGTTCCGGGGCCTGCGACCGCGACTCGCTGGGTGCGCTAGGGGGTGGCCTTTAGCTACTTGACCGCCGCCGACAGTAGACAGCCGGATTGCCCTTCGGACGACCAAACTTGGCGCGGACACGCGGACACGTTGCCGAGCCGGAGCCGACGCAGATTTCGATTCGATGTTCGTTTGTTTGGTTTTGCAGAACACTTCTGCACTTCTCTCATTATGTTTGAACTAGATTTTCCTGGCAACGTCGGTCATAATAATTGTGAGCCACCGCGGCCACATTGATTATCGAGGCGGGCCGATCGCGGATTCCAATTTAATCACGGAGCGGCTCATTAAAACTGATTGCGCGCAGTTGGTGATGAAGTGGCCGGCATCGCCGTTGTTAGGACGTTGTGGGCCTCTGGGTTGCTGGGTTGTTTGTTTTTCCCGCGTCTCTTTAGTCTGCAATTAATCTCGTCCACGCGCGAGCAGCATAATTGACTCACCACTAGAGGGCCTGCTTTGACCTTTTTTACATTCTTCAAATTCTAACATCCGGCCGGGCGGCTCTCTTATTAATTATGGTTCCATGGAAAAAAGGACATTGTCGTACCGATCAAAAGGCGGGCACGAATCGATGGACCATTATCAGGCAAGTCTTTCCAAAAGCCTCACACACACACGCTGTTGTGACCTCCAAATACTTCGTGTTCCGACACGACTCGATTGCCCACTAACGGTTTGTCCTCACGGAAGTCGTCCTTGGTGTGGATCGATTTTCATCGGGTCGCGCAAAGGCCGCGCTTTTTTGCTCCCTTTGCTCTCTGGGTTGCGTATCGATCGATTCCCCCTACCCCGCCTTCCGCCGGGAACACTGACTACCGTCGACCGAGTGGTGGTGAGCCGGAAGTAAGAGTGTTTCGCATTATCGAACTCTATTGTTTTAGGGTGTTCCGTATTTTTTCTCCGTGGACGTTTATCGCATCGGTTTTCATTGTATTTGGGCGAGGAAAACGGACAAGTACTGGCGGTGAGGGGCACTTCCGGGCGGCTGGCCGGCTGTGGTGGGTATCAAATGTCCACCAGCACCAGCAACATTCCAGGCAACGAGCAAAAAAAGGCAAACTGATTATTAACGGCATAAAAGGATTAACCAAAAGGCTGTGGTGAGCGTGAGCGTGTTGCAGCAAAACTGTTTGAAAAGTAACAGGAGATGCCATACAAAAGTCGAGTGGCGTCGTTCGTTTGCATAACGAAAGGCGTTTTTCGAACGCAAACACGGTGCCCCGCTTCCAAAGAGCAGAGGGATACGGTGATCTATACGAGCCTATTTTATGCGAACATAATTTGGTGGCAATGGCCAAGCAACAATACAGTAACACCGTTCGCCGTTCTTACGGCCATCGATTGGCAGCTCCCGATTGCATCATAAACTGCTCGACTACCACCACCGGGCGGGCGGGCGGACAGGCCCTTTAATGACGGTAGGCGGCCGCACTGGACGTTTGGGAAACCATTGGAAAGAACCGACTGCTGGGGCTGGGGGTGGTGGTTGGTGTCATGCTTACGCCTAGGTACCGGCCACTGCTCGGGCTCAACTTTCCCCCTACAATCAGTGGCGCCCCTGCACGACCGCGCACTCCGAGTGACTCCGAGGCCGAACTCCATTAATCGATCATAAAGCGCCGCGCCGATGCCGATGACCACCACCACCCGGCGGACGAGGCGGCGGACATTCCGACGGCGACACTTTGAGGGCGGGAGAGGGGCGGGCACCACGTCTTCCCGTTGCGGGGTTTTGGGTTGCACTTTCCAACTCTGCGCTCTGCTCTGCTCCACATGTCCCAAAGGCCGGGTCCCGGGTGCTGCGACCCGAACGGAGCAAACGAAACGAAGCGATCGAAGCGGGAAAAAGCGGGTGAATAAAAGAAAGGAAGCTTCCTGCTGCTGCTGGCCGGACCGGACCGGACACACAGACATGCGCGAGAAAGGAGCAAGAAATATGAGAAAAAGCCCGAGAAGTACGCCGCGCCACGCCACGCCGCGGCCCATCATAAAAGCTACAGCAACAGCTCCGTCCCGCGTCCCGTTTGCGTAAGTGCGACCGAGAGACAGAGAGAGAGAGAGCGAGCCACAGGGCAAGAGCCAAAGCGTAGAGTCCAATGAAGGCCATCGGTATGGAGAAGGTGAAGCCTCACAGCGACGATGGCCGATGACGACGACGACGACCGGGTGGCTCTTCGCCCAAGTCCGGCCACAAACAAACAAACAAAAATCCATCGTCCGCCGTCGTCCGCGGGGGGTGCGTGCGGGAACCGGACCGCGGAGAGGGACGACACGGCCACAGGCGGAAGTGACCGGGCCGTATGTGCCACGCTCGCCGCTGTGTGTGTGAATGTAGTGCACGTATTGCGCCCGACATTACGGCTCTACAGCTCCGAACAAAAAATGTGTCCCATTTCGTCGCAAAATGTCGCATTTTCTTTAATTGCTTATCAAGTACATTCATGCATTCATTTTGATATGCAATCTGTGCATTCGGCAAAAAACGACTCCCGAAATTGTGAATTCAACCGAACTTTCAAGAATTACCCTTCCAAGAGTTATTGAGCAATTGAATAACTGAGGTCTGAAACTAATGAGGTCAAGTTCGAGCACCATCAAACCCTTCTAAAGCGTTATCCATCAAGTGTTTTGATTTTAAACTACCGATTACTTGACTTTTGAAACGTCAAACTTCATTCTGGAAATTGTAAACATTTGGGAAATACTTTGAAATTTACGAAATGGAAAGCGGAACGTTTGCCGAAAATTGGGGAATATAAAAAATATATTTTTAAAGTGATGAGTATTTAACTCAAACTGTACGTATTTTGAAAAGCTTATTTCCACCTCGGTGGTTATGTTAATAAGCAGAATTGTCGTATTTGCGCCCCGATCTTCGGAACCCAAACACTAGATGGACGTCCACCCTATTGTTCACATGTGTTGTTCACTACTGAAGAGTCATTTAATTAATGTTCATCAGCATTAATAGTCATCATTTAATAGACAATTGAATCGATTTTAAATTAGTAATTCTACGGCAATATGTTGCGATTGTATTTTCATCCTCCAACATCTGTTACGTGAGCTACTGAGCTACAAAAGAACCACTAACGTCAAAGGGACAAACATATATGCATTAAAGGTGTTAAATGGAACACACTGTGGCTCTGTTTGCGCACGCGACTGTTATCGGGGGCCGCGTAGCGCCCGCAAGCCAGCGAAATTGTGACTTTTCGCCGTTTGCTTCACTTTATTCAAAAGCGCGAACAAGATTCTGTCGTTCGCCCCGTCCCCCACCCCCGGGGGGGGAAGCAAAGCTTGGCCACGGTGCTCCCCGGGGCAACCCCCCGGCCACCACCACCACCACCACCGGCAGTGTGACGTAAGGAAATTCATGTGAATGGTGAGCGGTCGGTGGTCGCCCTCCGTCGTCCGGTTGACGACGCGCGATGGGCACAGCAAATCATTCGCCCTCGATTCGCCACTTGGCGTCTCTTTCTTCCTCATTAGTGCCGCCCCACACAGTTGCCGCCACCCACCCCCGCCCCAGCCTCGTCATGCAACCCCACCGTGGTCGTCGTTGCCGTCGTCGTCAGCACATTCCGTTTGTTTCACGAACGCAACGCGCGGCCAACGTTTTATCGTCGCTGGCTCGGCGATGCTCTCGCGCTCGCCGTCGCGGGGCCTCCCATTGTCGCGTTTGCCCGCCCGCGACCGGCCGCCCGCCCACCTGCGGGAGACCCACTCCGCGCGATAACCCCGCTTTAACCACCCCGACGACGACGTGGGGTTGGGTGGCTCTCGTTTTTCCATATCGCGTCGCCTCCATTGGGTCGCTGGTTTTATTATTGTTATTACTACCACTACTACTACTACTACTACTACTACTGCTACCACGACTACTTCTGCCACCCGGTTGGTGCACCTGCACCACTTCCTCCCCGTTCGCCCCTGTGCCGTGTTCCGTTCGCGAGCGCCATCATTCGAAAAGCTCTTCGAACTCTTCGTTCACCTTTAAGAGCGCCGCTGGCTGGCATTTTCCCGCTGTGTGTACGCGCGTGTGTGTGTGTGTATGTGCGATGGAAGCTTTATGTTTCATTTCTTACTCTTCTTCTCGGCCTTTTGGGACCGTTCTTTGCGGCCTCGCCGGGGTTCGTAGCAGCAGCAGCAGCAACATAAACCAGCAAGACCGTGGCCCGAAGCGACGGTGAGCGAGATTGGAACTGCTGTGTCCCCCCCGCTCCGCCCAGGAGGACGGTGTCGCCAAGACACACTAACCCTGGTGTGTGTGTGTGCACAAATTGAATATCACAGCGTGCCTCGGTCGGAGGAAAATGGGAAAATGAGTTCAGTTCGGTTCGTTCGTTAGGGAAAAAAGCTCGCGGGGATCGACCTGATGACCGGTGTCGGGTGGCCGAGCTCCTCGGGAGCTTATTGGTTGGCCAGCCCCCCCTCATTGACCGGACTTTGGAACAGTTTTCTATTTGCGCGACCTCTGACGAAAAATTTCCCGTTAAAGTATTTCTGTTTAATTTAATTACTTTATTTTAATTATTATCCATGAAGTCGATCCATACTTTTCGTAGGGTATTGCAGGACACGATAGCCACCGGTGGCTTGCATGTCGATTTTCCATCGCTTCGGATAACATTTGGACGGTTCGACGAAGTGGAATGGACCGTCCGTTCGTTCTGTCATTCTTCGAATCCATCAGCCGGCGCCGGCAACCGAGGATTCCGATGGAAAAGCGGATCGATACTTTTGTCCGCCCCACTCATGCTTGGTCCAAAAACGGTTGGCACACAAAGCGTCCACTGGGCTAGCGAAGCACATTTCGACAGCCCACCACCCGGAGGAGCTTCTTCGGTCGCCATGGCTTAGTCTCTCTGCTTAGTCCGGCAAAGAAACCTCTCCACGGGGTCGGCCAAAGCCAAACAATGGTGAAACAAATGAAAAAACCATGCTCATACACACAGTGAGCGTCCCACACGGCGACGTCATCGGTTGCTGGCTGAGCACACTTTCAGTGCAAAAAGGGTAAGAAAACAATCGGAACCATCAACATCAACACACACTGGCTGGCTGGCTCTTGCTGCATAGAGAGCTGCATAACTACGATGGCACAGGTCGCGCGGTCGGTTGTGTTGCGCTGTTTTACCTTTTTTTGGCTCATTGTGGTGGCCCCCGCGTGTGTGTGGTTTGAAGAGCATCATTTCGGTATCCTGCTCTCCCTATTCCAATAATTACTTTTCGCCCTCCCCACGGACAACCTTTTCTAAAACGATCGGAATTATATTGCGCAACAAAGAGAAAATGCCACACGAGAGCAAGCTATGGTATCCTGTTACTTTTGCAACTTTTTTTTTCGGGCGGGTCATGAACTCTGTTCCATGCGACAGATTGTGGTCTATGCGAGAAGCCACACAAAGGCTGATGCCCATTCACCGGAGAGACTGCGCACCGAATTATGTCCGTCGATTTATTTTAATCACCACTAAACTAGTCACAACTAATACTCTATTTTCCGCCTGTTTTTTTTTTTTTGGCATCCTGTGTCCGTTCCAGGTACGTGGGAAAAGCAACTCGACTCCGGCAACAGTTTCGAAAGTTTCGGTGCAGCGCGCGTCCACCGAGAGAAGAGCGAGAGCGAGAGAGAGATCATAAATCTAAGCACCAACGGTAAACACCCCTTTGGACTGGGCTGGAGCCCTAAAAACCGCCACCCGGTGGTGGTGGGTCGCATAAATCATCGGCTCTTCGCACCGGTCGCTCGAAAGGTTAGCAAATTATCACCCTGGCAGGGCGACGGGGTCACATACGCGGCGCACGCACACCATTACACGCACCACACAATTATGACAACCATCTTCGGTTCGGGTCTCATCCGGAGGCCTCAGGTTTTGCCAGGTTCGGCACTTTTTTGGCGTTGTTAACTGTGGCCAGCAAATCACCAAATGGGTCCTAAAAAACCAAGCCGGCCCACGGCAATGGTGGACGAAACGTAATGAAAACGGAAACATAAACGATTGCGCCCGGCACGGCCACCTCCCCAGCCAGCCAGCCAGCCAGCGTGGTACATTTTCAATTAAAGTTAATAAATCGTCCCCTCGGTTGTTGTGTGCAGCAAATTTGTTGTCGCGACAACACACACAGAGAGAGACGAGAGTTGCTAAACCTTTTCTATCGCGGCGAGTTGTTAGCGGGCGCGGGACCCGCAGGAAAGCCGGCCGCCGGAAATGAGATAAATTATCAAATGCCTAAAACAAATTCCGACCCTCCAGATTGCGAGCATATCCTTGCGCAGGGACGACAACGACGATGACGACAAATGTACGTTTTCAGTCATTCGGCCCGAACCGAATCGGAAATCAATCCCATGTTTGTTGGCACACACGCACACAATAAAGGAGCCAAAGCGGATGCAATGCGATGATTTCTTTCCGCAAATGGAAGCAGTAGCCCGAAAGGGGTGCCGTCTAGCTGCCTCACAGTCGTCAGCCGACGGAGATTGTGCAAATTGTGCGCTTATGTGCGGCGTGTGGTCCCTTGTTACGTTGCCGCACGTAGGGACACCATATTTTGCACCGGCCATCGCTCTCTCTCTCTCTCTCTCTCGCGCGCCCTCCGAGAGTCACACAAACTGGCAAGAAATAAACACTCATCCTCTCGGTGAGGGCAACATGCAAAATGTCAACCATCCGAGGACACGATGGTGAGAGAATGGAATTATGTCCCCGAGTCCTGGGGGTTGAAGAAGCGATAAAGTACCTCCGAAATTGAACTCCGGGCCAGAAAAAAAAACAAACAGCCATCAAGTTGTAGACGAGGGCCCCGAATCCTGGTGGACGCCAGCGAACGAAACGGTGATTGAGTCGGATTGGATCGTCGGAGTTGCGCCGCTGTGACGAAAGCGGGCGCAGGGGTTTGCATTGGTGGACGAAGCATCGGAAAACCCCTTTTCCTTGAGTCCAATGTCGCCAGCGTTGGGCGGGTGGCCCGGGATTACCGAGACCGGACCGGGACGCCCGAGCGAGTCCGGTTACAACACTGGGGGAGAGTGGAAATGTGCAGTAAATAACTGCAAATCATCCGACGCTGGCGACGTCGGCGGCGCCCCTATCTGGCAGTGCATTTCGTCCCCGGGCCAGTTCATAATTGAAACATCGTCATTCGGACGGGGGTTGCGCTATGGTTTCTCTTTGGACGGACTTTCGAACGTTGGAAAAGGTTTTCGTACTTGGAATTTCCAGAATTCGATTTCCAGTGCGATCGGGGAAAAAGGAAGATTTAAAAAAATGGCGCACAAAGGACCTTCGTTCAATTGAGATACTTCGAACTCTCGAATACGGTTCCGTTCCTCGTGAAGGCCCTGTTTTCGGACAATCTTTCGGCTATCTTTCGGGCTCGATGGACAGTGGAACAGAACGAATTAATTAAATAACAAATTTCCTAGCTAATATGCAAATACTCTATCTCAGTCTCTGTCGCAGAGAGATCAACATTGAATAAACAGATAAAATTAAGCAGCTTAAGAGCGGTGATACCATAATCACCCTACGCAGCAACCGTTGCCCAACATTCGCCACGCACTGTTTTGTGCGCCGAGGGTTCACTTCGGTTGACGCGCGACTTTCACACCGCAACCGCCGCCGTCACCGTGCGTGAGTAAACAGATCGCCCCGGCGCCTAGCGAGCATCATCGGCGTGTCCTTTTTCACCGTATCCTGGCCGTGTTCCGCGGTTCCGGATTACCCTCATGACGGCTCACTCCATTAGGTGGATCCGCGTGTGTTGAACATCCTTGATTGTGCTGTCTCTTTCGCCCATCCGGTTCACTCAACCACTCATCGCACTACACTCACTTCACTCACCGCTCACTACGCGCCACTCGATGATGCCTCGTTGACGTTTGTTACGCGAAGTCAAACGAACGAGATTGACACACAGAGAGAGAGAAGGTTGCTTTTGAAGGGATTTAATGATTCTATGTAAACGCAAAGGACGGCGGAATCAGCATAGGAAAAATGGGGAAAAAAATGAAACGTAACGATTCATAACGAGCGAGCGAGAGAGAGCGCTGGGCTCACGGTTCGTCATTATGCTTTCGATTACCGTTTATGATTATGATTAAAATATTACGCGGTTCCCGCGCGGCGAGCGTCCCCTCGCCTCATAATTTATGCTTCGCTCTTCGCTCTCGTCTCCACTTCGCGCGCCGCGGCAATTATGCCAGCCACGCCACGCCAATCGATGTCCTTTTCTCACCAATCGTCGGATGCCGGATGATAAATAAAACTCGGGAAAAACAAACAGCCCAAACAGAGGCCCAAACACACACGCGTACACACGGGGCGGTAACACGGGTTTTGTGGTGGTGTGCGAAATCTCGGCTGTCGGGGTGACGGAATCGACGGCGAAACTTGATACGCATTATTCGGGTGCTGGTGTTTCAAATTTCCAGCCGCGCGCTGCACTCCGGGGATTGATGCAGTAATGCGCCGGTAGATACGGGTTGACAACGACGCCGACCGCCGAGAAGGCATGAGAAACAAAACACACGCACACACACGAACGCGAGAAAAAAAACATGAAACAATGATAAGAGGGGGCCCTCGTCGGGTGTGGATATCTTGACCCGCGGGCTGATGGATGGATGTCCGGGCGTCGTAGGGATTTTCCGGCGCCCGTACCCCTCCGGGCCCGATGAGGGCACCCCGCGCGGCGACACCCCTTTGGGTTTTTGGGAACGATTTCCGCTGGCCCTGGCCGATGATGCCTTTTTTTGTTTCGTTTTGTGTTTTTTTGTGTGTGGATTCATTGGGCTTCGCTGTGGCGCGTAAGCGTGCTGTGTGCTGCATGTTATGTGCGAAGGGATGTAAATAATGTAAAAACGCGGCGGGGACATGATTGAAAATCCCGGGACACGAAGATTTGGCTTTCTTGCTGCTTGCTGTGCCCACTTATCGCGCAAGAAATGGAATGAACGACGCAAAATGCGTTTTTCGGAGGGTTTTTTCGGGTTCCTCTCCGTTGATGCTTCGCCATCAAGAAACGCTTTCGTTTGAAGTGTTCTGTGAATGTTGATCAGTTTCATTTATATTTGGTTCCAGTTTAATGATTTAATTTAAATTTGATGGTTTATTTATTTATCTATTTATTTATTATTGTAACGGACAAAGCTTTATTAAGTACCAGCCTTATGGTTTGCTCTCAAGGTGATGCAATTGCCACGAATTCTCGGCTTCTATTTTGAAATCATAAAAATCTTTGTGAAACATCCATTTTGGGACAAAGATTGCTCCACTAGGGGTCGCTAATAAGCATATTTTGCCATGTTGCTGGCTTCGCTTTCCAAAGTACCAAAAACAATCCTTGTGACCGTTGCGCCTTACCCTTTTTTAGTGTCACGGCCAAAGAACACCGATACATGGGTGGATTGGGGGTGTGAAAACAAAGGTTGATGTGTCGTCAGAAGGCAGAAAGAAGAGACACAAGACGTGGCCACACGTCCGAACGATAACAACGGTCCTGTTCGCCACTGCCAAACGCGCTGCGCAGTTCGGCAATGAATGGGGAAAGTTTTACCACCCACCACCACCGCTCCAACACTGGCAAACTTCTTCGCCGACTGGAGTTCGGGTGACAAACCCACCACCACCACCACCCTCAGTAACGACTCAACTTTTCCACGGTCCGCTTTTTGCAGTGCGTATCCCCACTGCCGGAGCCTTCGGGATGGTCAAATGATAAGAGGCAAAAAAGAACGAGGTTAAAATGATGTGTCGACCGGGTGCGGGTGCGCTGGGCAGGGGTTAAAACGGTACGCGGGACCCCCCCCCCCCCCGCGTTGGAGAGAGCGCGGGGGAAACACGAGATGCACGACCACTTGCTCCCGATGTGCGCTCAACCCGGCATCCGGTTCGTCCTCTGGTTCGACGTCCATATTTTCCCGACGGGGGTGACGTTGTGATTGGAAATCGGCCATCGGGATGAGCCGCACACCGAAGACTTTTCATCCTTCTTCCCTGTGGCACTACGCTTCTCGCTCTCGCTCGCTCTCGCTCGCTCTTCCGGTTGCTTCGAACTCTCGAACATACTGTCGATGGCGTACGGTGGATCTATTGTTGTGCGCTGCTTTATGTGTTTATTGATTTTGTTGTTCACCTTTTTTGCTGGTGCCGTCTCACCACCACCCACCACTGCCACCACTGCCAGTGGCACCCCGGCCAACACGGGGATTATCGCAGTCCCAGGCGGCGGGTGGCCATTCTACACTCACTCTGCGCCTTCTCTCGTTCGGTGCTCAAGTTCCACGCTCCATGTTTTATGATTCCCCGTTGTCCGCACACACACACACACACGCAGTCCGGACCGGATCAGGATCCTCTGCGTCTCCTCTCTGCCACCCGACCGTAGGAAAAATAATAACCAACCAATCCACCACCGGGCCGAAGCGGCAAAAAAAGGACAATTGGAATCGGAAAATTTGGGTTTGTTGTGGGCGCCGATGGATTGCGTTGACGATGAGGAATGACGAGCAGGGACGGGGCGAGAGGGGTTGTATGTATTTTTCCACATACCACCCCTGTCTCTGCCTTTGTGTGTGTGCGCGCGTATGTGCGATGTTGATCCGGGGCCGGGTTCCGAGTCCGGAAAATCGAAATCGGAAAACTTGTATGCATCCGGCCCTTTTCCTCGCCGAGGGTCGCGCGGGCGAAAGAAGCCCGCGGGGTCGGATTTTCCACGGGATTCCACGTCCATTTGATGGACCATTGGATTTTCGGCCCAAGGAGGACCTTCGCACGGGACCATTTTATTTTTTTTTTTGCTCCACCTCCTCCTGGCTTCCGTGGAAAAGGAAATAAGTTGGGTCCTGTTGGGTCCGGCAGTTTTCCTTTTTCTGGCCCCTCTTCCTCTTGTTGCTCCGGGTCTGGGAAGATTTTCCGAGATGTATCCCTCGTTTTATGGCCACACCACTCGTTGTTTTGTTGGGCGCCCCTCTCGATTGTCCTTTCGACCATTTTTCACTTTTTGCTTTCAATTTGACGGCAGAACCAGCCGGGGGGAAGGACCAACGGCGGGTGCGTAAGTGCGCTAATCCTCGGGCCGGTCGGGACGTTCGGGATCCTTCAGAGAAGCGAAAAAAACGGGGCCACCGAAAGGCAACGAAAGTAGGTTCACCCCTCACAGTTGCAACAACCTGTGATTGACCGGCGGCGGCGGACGCTGAAGGACGACGAAGGACAACGAATGATCCCGCTCTCGCTCCTCTCACTGCTTTCGGCACACTTTGTGGTTCCCTTCAAAAGTTGGGTCATCTTGAAAAGTAAAATATAAAATCAACTTCACTTTTTGGGTCGAAAAGAACCTTTTTCCACGTGACTTCCTTTTTCGGGAGCGGGTGGGATGGACGACCGGCACCGCGAAAATCTGCGCCCAAGGTCATTGTTTGCCCGCCGCCCAGAGAGACGAGAAGATTGCGTTGCTTGAAGCCTTTTGGGATCCACCCGGAGCGTGTGACTCCTGTGACAGAGAGTGGGTGCTTATAAGGTCCTGCGAAGCCATCTAATAATAAGCTAGCCAAATGACACCGGCACCCACCACGTCATTAATGAGCCGCCCACACTAAGGGTCCCGGGTGTCACGGTGTATCCTCGGCAACGATTCTGGCGCGTTTTCGGTTTCTAATTTTCGTTCGATGATCTTTCGCCATCCTCGATTACACGGGGCGAATCCTCGTGGTGGGCAAGAGATTTTATGCTCCTTTGGGCCAAGCAGAGAAAAAACGGTCCAATCTTATCTTGAAACATCCCACCTCCGCCCCGTAAGCCCCAGCCCTTAGCGTCGCTCGCTCGCTATGGCTCATTTATGGCTCATCCTACGCCGCCCGGTGATCTGCTTCTCCGGCTTTACAATGTCCTGCCAAAGGACACCACCGGGTGAAGGAGGAGCGACATGCGGCACTGTCAGCGTTGTACCGCCGAGCGCCCGCGCTGCTTTACATATTTACCCCAAAAAGGACGACAACTGAATCCGTCTCTGACCTTTCTACCCTTCTCTCTGTGGGGTGGCTGGAACTCCAACCACCCGCCCCAGCTTCTGTAGCGTCCCGTGCCGATGCTTCATTTAGTGCTGCGTCTCCCGCAGCTTCCAGCAGCAGCAGCAGAGCAGAGCAGAGGCAGGCGCCCACAGCGCGGTCCCGAAACACAGAAGTTTGCCCATCGTGTTCGCCGGCACCGAAGCCTCCCTGCTCTATCGCCTTCCTGCTCTGGCTCAGTGAACTCCGTCACACTCACGCTCACGGTGCGCGCTTAAAGGACGAGCAAAAAGGAGCACACAGCACTGCTGGAGTAGCAGCAACACCGACGACGACAACGATGGGGCGTAGGAAGAGGCGTCAAGCTTTGGTTGCGGGAGTCCTTGTTCTTCTTTTTGGGCTCCGCTGCGTCCGTCTTCTTCTTTCCGCCCCATCCTCGGGGGAGGGTTTTTGGGTCGAACGCCGAGCTGCTCGATTTCTTCGTCGAAGAGCCTCATTCTCGCCCTCTTCATTTGACTCCCCGGCGATCCCCGTTTCTTTGCGCCCCGGTTTGCGTCAGGGTGGCCCGACAGGATAACTAATCCTGCCACCGACCCACGGACCGACCGACCGGGTCGCCCCACTGTGGGTGGGACGTCACGTTTAATGGCCACGTCCTTTTTGATGGGGTTTAGTTTCTACTGCCAAAAACCGACCAAACATCGCATTTTCAAACGTAAACTCCTATCGAAAAGCCTCCTGGAAGGGGCCTTCGAAGATGAGGTCCTTGAATAACTGTTTGTCGAATTTGCCAAACTTACAGCCTTTTTTTGCTATAAAAGCAAACATTTGAAGACGGTCAAATGTTTTATAAATTAAATAAATTTCACTTTATCAAAAGTTATTTAAGACCGAAACGTTCCAATAACTGATTTCCAATCAGTGAGATGCCTCGTAATGCCTCTAAACAGAAAACATGAGAAAATAATGGCAAACTCGGCACCGTGTTTGTCATTTCATTTGTCCCCCCTCTGTCAAAAGGTCACAGGACCTTGTCGCCGGTCTTGTTTGTTTTCAAACAGACATCGAAAGTGAAACGATTCAATCGACACATTCTTTGAATTGACGTTTCGGCGTGAGTGAGATAAAGTTTGAGAAAGAATTCTCATCAGTGAACGAAAGCGTCTCATTCTCAGTTCATTCTCATCATCCGGCCGTAGTGAGCCCGTTTGGCCATACACCCATTGATATTTGTTATTTAATTATTATTTGCAAATTCAAAAAATAATTTCAAACAACATTTCCCTTTGGTTTGATTTGCCAATTAAATTAAACTTTTGTTATTACTATAAATTTTAAATTTAATAATTGAATGAGGAAATCATTTGGCCCACTGTGTTCGCGGTGCAGGATCCGATCGTCCTCAACCACTGCCGGCTGGCTACCGACGGCGCCACCCGAGGAGGGAGTTCTTCCCAAGGACTCGCCGCTTCCCGTTCGTCCTGGCCCAACCGATCCATCCAGCCCATCAACGCTCCGCTCCCCGACACGAAACACGAAATGCTCTTTTCCGATGCCATCCGCCCGAGGCCGCTTCCGGTCGGCCGGCCGGCCCGTCTGCCCGCCCGTCCGCCGTGGGCCGTGTGCGTTCGAAGCTCATAAATATGTATGCAGGAAAAGTATTTATAACACATATTTTCACATTTCGACCGCAACTAAGGCAACTAAGGGCCGACGGCCGAATGGAATGACAAACTAACCCGACTGCACGGGAGAGACAGAGAAGGAGAGAGAGAGAGACTGTTGGCTGGTTGAGTCCTGAAACCGCATTTTCACAAAATTCACTCGCCCTGTCGCCAACCAGCCTGCCAGCCGGCGGCAGTGGCGTCCTTTTTCCCGTTCCACATCCTGCCTGCTCGCTCTCTCTCTCTCTAGGCACTCAGAGTGCTCTTCTTCCCGCGTACCGGAAGCCATCACAGGATCATCTCCGAGCGAAACCGCTTTCTCCGGGCCCGACCCGTACCGTCCCGACTTTTCGGCCAAACTCTTCATCTTCCTCCCGACCGCGACCCACTCGGTACCCAACCACCGACCCGACCCGCCATCGTTCCGCCATTCTTTTCGGTCGTTGCTACCCACCGCTAACTTTCATCGTCGTTTTCCACCTTCACCGCGCGGGTTGCAGGGGCGAAGGCGAAGCGTGGAGACGCGAGGGGGTTGGAAAAACTTTTGCAGAAGCCGAACGACAGCCACCGCCGGCCCCCAACCGTCGTCGGCGTTGTCGGGAAAGCGAAGGAAAGCGGCACGGGGATAAGGCGCAAACAAATAACTGTTCTCTTATTTTCCTTCCACTCTCTCTCTCTCTCGCTCTATCTCGTTTTTGCTCGCTTTCTTTCTCTGCCTCTCGTTCTCTCTCCCGGTTTATGTATCGTATTTCTGGGCCTTCCCGTACACGGCCCACGTTCGCTCGCTCGTTCTTCGGGTGTCGCGCAGTGTGAAAGTTGCCACCGTCCGACGGGTGGTGGTGGTGGTGGTGCTCCCCGCTGTACCCGGAGGGGGTGGACCGGTGAAGTTTAACGTCTTGGCTGGAAAGGCGGCGGCGGTTGCAGTTTCGCTTCTCAGCCGTCTCGCGCGAGGCCACTTTCTTATGCTGATTCTTCTTCTTGCTCTCCCGCTCACTTGCTTGACATGGCCCCTCCGTCTCCCGGTTGCGGAGACGATGCGGAGGCGTTCGCGCGGGTGGAGGGCAGTTCCATCGAAGAATCTCGGTGTGGCGGATGGGCGGCCAGGAGGTTGTTTCGCAGAAGGTTGTGGCCCGCTTTTCTCGACCTTTTTGCTTTGCTTTGCTCCTTCCTTCCCGCTCTCTCCCGGTCGTGCAGAGTACCACCCACCCCCGGGGGGATTGGACGGGGGGCGGCCAAGGATCTCGGGGAGAAATAATTTGCAACTTATGCCGGGCGGGAACGAGGAGCGACGGTAGACCAGTTTTTGGTAGCAAAGGGACAACCGACCGACCGACGGTTGCGTGTCGGTTGCGTGCGTGTGTGTGTTCGGTGGCCACGGTTTGCACTGTGTGTGTGTGTGTGTGTGTGCGCGTGGTGAGGAAGTTATTTCAATCCCTCAACTCCAACCATCACCCCTCACTTGGCTCACGCCGAACCGCCGTCTGATGTTATTTTGTGCAATTTTCTTCGGTCCTTCGCCGCGGCCAGTGGCTTCTGGACGGCGGCGGACAGCTCGTTGACACACACACACACACCGAGCGCCCAAGGGATGAAATATGAAACTTTTAGTTGCGACTCCTACGTTGGCCACCGGGCTAGAAGTTGTTCGGGTGGCCCTCGCAAAGTATGCAAAACTGCAGGATAAATGCAAATCGCGTCGCAAAGGGTGTCCGGTCCGGTGGGTAGATAGTTTTCCTTCCAGTTTTCGCCGACAGGAAAACGCGACCGTCTCACAGAAAGGAGAGTGTGTGTGGGAAGTGTGCGGACAATTGTTGTCGCTTGGTGGTGTAATATTAGTTTTGCGCGCACACAAACACACACCGGAGTCCAGCAGGATGTTTGAGCTATTTTGCGCGTCACGCGATCTGATCGCTACTTGCTGGAAGAAGGAAGAGGGCCAAGGATTGCCGCGGGGGCAAAAGTTTTCACCTTTCGGAAGCCAAGAAGCCACCGTCAGCGGCTGGCCACAAGAATGACATCAAAGGAATCAAATTACGTTGGACCTGGCAGGGTTCGGGCTCGGACTCTTTACGAAGAGGTCAAAGGGCAGGAGCGCCAAAAGGAGTTGGTTTGGCTTTGGCCCTTGGGAGCTTTCACTCAACAACAACCCGAACAAACAAAGCCCCCGAACGAATATGGATTAGGCATTGCTTCAAGTCTATTGTGACTTTACAAAATGCTCTTACAATTTTATTGATTTATTGGCTGAATCATTTATTTAATGTTGCCCTTTAATTAGCTAACCAATCGGACTCTTAGCAGCGGTCAATGTTAGGCCGATTAGTGTAACATTATGAACGCTTAATCCCGCCGAACCGAACGGTTCTTGTAATGCAAATGCCAGTACCTCAAATAATAATAAATGGTCATCGGTTATTAAATTCTCCAACATAATCGGTTGAATTTGCAACACATTATTTGATTGCATAATTTTATTGTCATATTTTTCCTCTTTTATACTAAACCGTGTTAGCCATTTGCAAACTCAACTGCAACTCCACCGCCACCACCAACGTGACCCTTCGGAGCCCATTCGCCCGGGTTCGCCAATCGCGAGTTATAACAATTGAGTGCAATGCACTATTTGGCAACAATTGCCAGAAACTTTCATCATCAACATACCGAACCCGAACAGAACCACCCAAAGCCCGGAGCCGGTCCGGGCCAGGCCGGGTGGGATTATTTGCTCTACTTCCACGGCTTCCAGCGGGAGAACGGGTTGAGTGAGCGAAGTCGGCGACGGGCGGCGAGACGGGTAGCACATAAAACTTGTTCCATTTCCCCCCGCGCGGACTCTAGCCGCCACGCGGCCATGGAGGCGCCTGGTTGCTCTGGCCTCTGACTGGAAAGGAAAAGTTTTATTTGATAAACGCCCAGTCCGTGTGTTGGGCAGCAGTGCTCCCGCCAGCCAGCTTCTCTGTTTATCTCGTCCGTGCGTCGGAAGTGACGACGACGCTGGCTGGCAGCGCTTCATGTGCTGGCCAGCACCACACACCGTGACCGGCGTCCAAGAGAGGATCATCTCACGGACCAGTCCGCTCCGCCGTCGTTGTTGGCTTGTTGGATAATTTTTTATTTCTCACTCGGTGGGTGGCACAGCATCACCCCCCTGGAGCCGGCAGGCTTTCGGCAGTCCCGGAGAGTCCTTTGCTGCCTTCGGAGTTTTATGGCCGACAAGGAGCGCACAGCACAGCACAGCATCGAATGACTTAATCTGCGAGCGCTGCTTTATAGCTTACTAGCAGGCCCGGCGAACTCTGTTTCGCCCCACAGGCAATGGGCCCCCGGTGATAGGAGCAGTCGGTAACGCTCGTCCCTGTATCGCAGCTGGCCATGGGTTCGATTCCCGATTCCGGCGTTCCAGGGGGGGGTTGGAGCGGGACTAACAACCCGGCCCGTAAAAACGAACGTTTAGAAAGAGTATCAGAGATTAACGTTGTCGCTGGTTGGTGCAGGCTAAAACCGTTCAGCGGTCGTTGTCCAATAAGAAGAGAAGCACTTCATTTCGTCAGCTGATATTGGAATTACTGGCAGTGTTTGGCGGAAATTTCAGGACAGTAAAATCATTGCCCCTCCAAAACATCTCGCAACATGCGCCAAACATCTCGATTATATACGTCATTCAGTTCACGATTTGGCGCTGGCATTCCTAATCGTTAGCTGGTATCTCCTTATTCACCTGAAGATCAGGATTGCTGGAATTGACACGAATCTTCACATTTTTTCCCAAACAAAACACGGTACGGTACAATTTCACTATTTTCAAGTAAATAATTACTGGAGAATACTTCCCTACGATTAAAATTATTTCCATAAAAAGCAAGTGTTTAAAATGAAGTATTCAATATTATTCCCACGCACGATAATTTTTTTACGACGCGAATGATGAAAGGAGATATGAGAAAGGAGATCCGCCTTTGTCGCTAAACAATTGCTCACAGTGGCGGATCGCGAGAATAAGAGGCTCTCTCACTGTCTGACAATTTGCCAAACTATTCGGCGTTCGTGAGAGAGAGTGTAAGCATACGCAAGAGAGAGACAATTGCTTGCTGTTTCGCTCTCTGTCTATCGTTTGTCGATGCCGCCTCAGCGGGAGAGATCGCGTCGACCTTATTTGGAGTGAGTAAGGGGAGGGGGGGGGGGGAAACGCTGCATTAGTGAGAAAGAGAAGCCAACAATTGTTTTCGGATTATAAAAAGTATCCTATCTGGGGCCCTTGGATCTAAGCTACCTCCAGACAAATTTTCAGCCAAATCGGTTCAGCCGTTCTTGAGTTATAAGTAAACAGCCAATAACGCGGTACTCTTTTATATATATAGATGTGGAGAACCGTTCGGGGTCCGTTCGGTCCGGTTCGGTACCGTCCGTCGCTGTGGTTAGGACGGTCTCTGTTGGGTCGCTCTTTCCGTGTCCCTCCCCCCGCTCGGGTCTTCTTCTTGCCGGGGCACTTTTCAGTCGAACTTCCCGCACAGCGTGTCCTAAGTTAGTTCTTGGGTCTTTCAGGGGCGGGGACTCCGGACCCCGGTGTTTGCATTTCAGATTGAACTTTCGGATTCAATCGAGACGAAACTAATATTACATTAGCAGCCCGGTAGCCCTGGAATGTGTTACTTGGCGACGGAAAGGAATTTCTACATTTCGGCTGAGAAAATCAATATCGATCAGTCGATTCCGGAGGTTTAAAATTGTTAACCGGTCGTGGCGCGACTTTGGGAAGCTCAAATGAACTAGTAAATCGAGGCGCAGTATATTTTCTCCCTCGGTGGGTAGCAAAATTTAATTAAAACCATCAAATCATTCGTCCTCCGCTAACGAAATTAATTACCACCCCGTGCCGGGTCCAACAAACTTCTCTAGCGCGCTTTTCTCTTTGGGTGCATCCTTCCGAGCCGGCCGCAAACTGTTAAAACTTTTCACTCCCTCAAAAGTTTCGTAAGACCCGAACCTTTCCTGTGCCTGTTCCCAGGCGCCGCCGGAAAACGGAAACGGCCGGCGGAAAATTCTTCCACAAACCATCACAACCCAACCAAATACATAAACAAAAAATCGAAGCGGCCGCGAAAAGTGCTCAACATAATCGGGGAAAACCTTTTCGCGGCTTTCCTTTGCCCCGGCACCGGCACCGGCGCCGGCCGTACATAAGGTTGCAATGGAGAAGCTGTTGCCGGAATTTTCTTTTAATTTTTGCACGCCACGTTTGGCTGGTGGGTTGGGTGAGCAGGGGTCCGCGGTGCAAAAACCGCGTGATTGAAGGAAATCCGAGACCTAATTTAAAAGTTTTCGCTCCCTCACGCTCACTCTCCGGTTCGCTTTGAGCGGTTTGCGTTGGCCGAAGGTGTAAAGGACTGGAAACCCTTCGAAAACGGCCCCCCCCCCCGTGACGGGATCTTCGAAGGGTTCCCAGCGCTTTTTTCTTTCGAAATTATTATGAAACAAAAAATACCAACCAACTCACCTCGAGATGGGTAAAATATTGGCGTCCTTTCACGAAACATCACTCAAGCTCCGCTTCGTTTGACGGGTGGTTATTGTCGTTTTTGGGTGTTCTTCCTTGATCCAAATATGACGTCAGCATACTGAAACAAACGCAACCATTTTGAACCATCTTAGAAAACTTTCCAGTCACTTACATCATTCTACCACTCCTATTTAACTTTATAGTATTATAAAGCGAAATGTTCACGGATTTTATGATCGACGTTTGGCTTTGTTTTAGTTCACATAATCCCTACCAACCCAAATGTCGAATTTGGGAATGACTGATTCCTTCAACGGCCAACGACAGCTCACATTTAAAGTAAAAGAAGCCTTACGTGGCTTGATTAGTTGTACAACTTTCGGGGCACGTTTTTGGGATTAGCGCTGCGCCGCTATTGTTTGAAAATTGAAAATTATTGTTTTAATTAAATTTAAATTAAAACCTTAAAACAAATTTACAATTAAAATGCATTTTCACAAAGAATTCTCAACCTGAAGCCATTGCAATGGCAATTGCTGGTGGCCATGTGTGATTATATGCGAGATCGTTCCCAAAATTGCCTTTGCCATAAATGGAACAGAGTCTTCTTTTATGTATTGTCCTCATGTGTGTGTGTGTGTGTATGCCCAACATTTCGGTGTTAATTTCCCAACGCCAACGTAGCCAAAGGACCACCGGACCGGACCGGTGGCCGGCTGCTCCGGAATATGTTCCACTTTCTGACAAGCATTTTTTTTCTGTCGACCCCCGAAACGCCGCACATTTGACATGCATGGAAGCGAACTGGGAAGAAGAACAACAGAACGGTACACACATACACTCCGACTCCGGCTCCGGTTGGCGGTAACTTATTAGACTACTTTTCTGTCCGAAGGTTCGGGCCCTTTTTTGTCGTCCGGTCGTCCCTCCTTTCGTCCGTTGGTCGGGGAGCATTTTTCACACAAACCCGAGGCACGTGTTCCACACTCACGAGAACCTCACGTTCCCCGCCGGGCTCGTCGACGGGAAGGTGGCTGACGCTGAGGCCGAGGCGAGGAGGGCGAGACACAACCCGAAATGTAGCTATCAGATAAATTAAAATTAATATTTTATAAGAAAACCACCGCCACCGGTCGACGGGCGGACGGGGTTGTGTGAATGCAACACGACACGACGATGACCGCGCGCTGGAGCTGGAGGGGAAGAACGGGGAAAAGGGAACACAGCTTTGGTCCCTTTTTTTTGCTGTTGCTGGACCCCTTCGACCAGCGGCAAGTGTCCAACTTTCTTTCGACCCATGGTCATTCGATATCTGGGCGCTTTTTTTTTGCCTCTCCGGCCCTTTTTCTCTGTCTCTCGGCATCGAACTTCGCTTCCTGTCCTCTACACACACACACGGACACGGACACACGGACCGAAAGAGACCCCTCCGTTTGCGCTTGTGGTTGTATAACCTTTTTTTTGCGTCCCATTTCGATCCGAAGTTCCTCGCGTTGCTGCCTGCCGTGAGCGGACCCAAGGCGGACTTAATTCCCTCTCGACGTCCGGGGGCCCACGCGAGCCCCGAGAAGGACGAAGCGCCTCGGACTGCCGCTGCACCACCGTTCGGTGGGCAAGTCTGTGTTGGCCGCCCTTCTCTCTGGCTATGTGGCCGGCCTGAAATCTGCCCCGAAGCAGCAGTGAGAAAATAGACGACAGCTTTACACCAACCACCTTCCGCACTCGGTTAGCGTTTTGTCATGCACTTCCAGCGGCCATCCGCGCGCGCACACGCCTTCGTCACATTCTTGTTATTTATTTGCCCGGCCGCGTTTTTTCCCGCCGCCTTCGTCGTGGGCCGGGGCGGACGAACGTGGGCAAAATGAGAAAAGCTTCCACATCCCACACACACACACACACACACACACACACGCTCGAACGGGGTCACGACGCAAAGGACGCGACCGGTGCGGGAAGGATTGGAGTTTGTACCCTTCAACCTTTACCGGCTCTCGGTCGGTCGGTTGGTCGGTCCTTGTTGCTCGGGGATTGGATTCTTATGCCTCTGCTCCGAGGCAAAAGGACTACTGTGTGGTAGGATCTTGCCCCACCGCGCGCCCATAACGTCACGGGCGGGTTTTCCTTTTCGCTTTGCGTGTCGCTTTGCTTTCCCCTCGGTCACCGTGGGCCACCATGCGCCTCCATGCGTTCGTTCCGGTGGAGAGTGGGAAAAAAAAAATGGCAACTAAAACGAGAAGCACGAGCGCGCGGGCGTCCGTGTGTGTGTGGTGCCATTGGCCACCGTCTACGTCCTTTCAGCCTGCCCGCGCCCGGCGTTGTCTGTGTTTTTCCACATTGCGCGTGGAAATCGGTCGCACCGTCGCGCTCTATCAGGAAGGCAAATCTTTTTATATTATTATTCTCTCCATTTATCCAGCCGCCTTCGCCGAAAGACAACAGTACGGTATGGGAAAGAGAAAGAGAGAGAGAGAGTGCGAGAGGATGAATCGGTGGGTAGCCCCTGTTTTGTTTCGCTATTTCGCCCTCCACAAAAGAATGGCGCGGTCGTCGGTATCTTTCGTCGGTCGAAGAAAGGTGTTGTCATCGAGAAATCGGAATCGGAATTTGATTGAGCTGATTCCCGCCGTTACTTGCCCTGTAACTATCCCGTATCGGGTGGGCTGTAAATAATCAGCCGGAGGTAATCAGCGTAAGTGTGTGCTAATCATCCAATTTGGTATGCCCCTCGATCGATGATGGCCTCTTGCTGATGCTCGCAACGCGTTCGCGCTGGTCTTTTTCCGCTGATAATATCGCAACGCTCTTCTGAAAAGGCTGTCAAGATCAACAGCCAGAACCCGCTTCAGATACTCTCGCCCCCTGTTGGTAACTTTTTAATTAATAATAAGTTTTCGCTCCCTCAACCGCTGCTGGCTGTCACTTCGGGGGGCCGCCATCAGTCAAAACTGACTGCCGGCGTGAGATGTTAAGTCCTTTCAACGGCTTCAGCGCTCTCCCGCGTCAAGGTTGTTGCGCTCGCGAACGTGGGAAAGTTTGGCGGCGAGTGTGGCTTTTGTCAGCTCGTGAAACTTCATCCCAATCGACCCGCCCCCGAGCTTTCTATTGCCATCTTCACTTTGGCAAACGGTTGTCACCGTTGTCGAGTTTCCGACGGCGCTAGTTTTGCCACTTGATTCGCGATCGGTTCATCATTTTTCGCTGGAGGGTCCAAAGACTAAATGTTCCAAAAATTGCGCCTAAATGTAGGCAATCCGCGCATTGATCCGGAATTTTAGTTCTAGTTGCGCACAAAACGTAGTTCACTAATCAATTGTTATGTTTTAATTCAACCACACTGGGCGCTCCGAAACTTTTCCCTCCACCTAATCGATTCTGATTTCTCCACTCACCACTGCGCTCCGGTGGAACTTTTGGGGGCGCGCAGAAATCTCGTTGCCACCTTTCTACCGGCAGCGCCACCCGCTACCGTTGCTGCTAAACTCAAAAGTTTCATCTTCATCAACCATTTTCCGGTGGCGCCGTATCGGAGGCGGGGGGCGCCGTCGAGTGGCGCAACTCCCATCAATCCCGTGGCCGTGTGGCAATCTGTTCCGAAAAGGGCCGCCCCACACAGCTTGCGTAACTTTTACTTGCACACCACACCATCTTATCTTCGGCATCATCGTCCCCGCCGTGCCGCCTTCGGCCATCGAGGAACCGAGGAAAGTTCGAGAACACGTCGTCCGCGTCGTCCTTCCATAAATGTCGAAACCTCTTTTAATCCTACCCACCCGAGAGAAGGTGGCGTTGGGTGGCTCGAACTTCCACTCGAAGTTGTTGGCTGGCCTGGCCGCCCCTTCGTCCTGGCCCGCGCGCCATCTACGAAGCGAGATGCAGCGTGAATAAATGATAATGTTTCTCGCTCGCTTCGCAGGCATTTTCCTTGGCACTGGCACAAGAAACTTTTCCCCACACACACACACAC
>NC_069144.1:44795418-44821135 GCF_943734635.1 Anopheles cruzii | reverse complement strand
CACACACACACACACGCACACACACACAGAAACTCCACCGTGGGTCGGTGGGACCCACGGACCGAACCGAACCATGGAGAGGACTTTCGAAGGTACACAGTTGACTGGAGAAAACAAACGCAAAACTCTCACACACACACACAGAGAGAGGGTGGGTGGATGGATTAAAGGATGGCCCTCCGGTGAAAGTTGAACCGTCGTCCCGCGCCCGGCAAACTGATGAGCATGAGCCAGCGCAGCGGTTGCCAGTGGATGGCCTTGTTGGAAAATGTTGAAATAGTAAAATTTTCCACCCAACCACGACCGGCGTCGGGCGCCAGAGTGAGACAGAACAAGAGAGAGAGAGAGAGAGTGAGCAAGAGTCCCAGACACAGGATACTTCTGCCAAGTACGCGGGCTGGCAAACGTGGCGCACCAGCAGCAGTAATAATAATGATCAAAATAATAACAATAACAGCGCGCGGGGCGGGTGGCCCGAGGTGGGCGGTGCGGAAAGCCAGTAGCAACAATCGCAATTCTCGTCGTACCCGAGCGTCGGTCGGTGCAGCATTCCGGCAGCGGCACGGTGACGGCAGCCGGTGGCTGCCAGTGAGCGAAGGATCCGCAACGTTTGAAGAGAGCCGTCCGCCCACCACCCAGCCACCCACACGCCCGACCGGCCCGGGAATGTGTTGAGGTTTTGCCGTGGCAGTGGGCGGTAATTGTGAGCGGAGTCAAGGTACGCGGGAAGGGGCCGCCTCGACGAGAACTGTGTGCTATGCTAAGGAACGCTTGAAGCTCGTCTCCGTTCCAGCGGGCCCGGTCCCGGTGGTGGTGGTGAAATGAAGAAATGAATCCCGGTGATCGGGGGGTCTAGCTCTAGCAGGGTGGCAGGTGGGGCTCCGGGAGGTCTCAAATCGACTCAACATACGACAACGACGCCGGGCCGTAGCGTGGGAAGCTCGACCGACCGACAGGGCCGCCGGTGGACGGGAAGGGAACCAGGACGAGCGCGCGCGAGAGAGAGAGATAAGGAAACCGCCACTCAATTCTAGGTCCCGCCGCTCCCGAGGGGGGTCGGGGTCCTGCTGCTGCTGCTGACGGTAGTGGTGGTGGTGGTGTATGTGTATATAAAGTTATATAAATATGGTTTTACAGTTTTGAAAATTGTGATCCGGCGGTCCCCCCCCCCCCCCCGACCGGAATCGCCGGGAGCGGCAGGAAAAGGTCGCCGGTGGATGGGTGGGCTGGTAGCGGAGACAGACGCCAGGCTTGACTATGTGCGGCGAGCGAGCGGCGAACGGTGCGGGAGGGAACGAAGCATCGAAGCAAATGTAGAGCATCGAACGAGCGAACGTTGGAACGGTTCATTTGTACCGAGGGACATGTCATCGGGTATCGGGACGGACAGCGAGAGAGAAAGAGGCAGCGAGAGGGAACAAGGCAGGGAGAGGGAGGGCAACGGGAGCATAGGACACGGCAATATGCTTTGGAGTGTCAGCCAGAGCGCAGAGCATAAAAGCGCTCGTCGCACGCCACCACCACGCTCTCTGTGTGTGTGTGATGCGGCAAGGTGAGAGAGAGAAGGAGAGGGAGATAGAATATAAATTGTGGATGTTTTCCCTCGGGAACTCGGGAAGCGAACCACAGCCACCGGCGCACCGAGGCCAGGAGCAGTGCCGATGGAGGCGCCTGGTGGCCCACGGCGAGCATGTAGCGAAGGCAATGATCGTTTATCCGTTTTCATGTTTTGGCTTTTGTCGGGCGACCGTCTAGCGTCCTCGCTTCGTCCGTCCGTCCCGTGGTGATGGATCGGTTAGCATACTCGGGAACTCGACACACACACACACAAATTTGTACGTGTGCCGCGTACGAGGATGATGCCACAGGAGTGTGCCGACGCACCGCCGCCGTGGTGAGTGCTTTTCATTGGATTATTATATGATTTGCTGTGTGGCTGCCGCGTGCCACGCGCTATCCGCGTGACAAATTTCGAGTGTTTTGCGCATTCGAAAATGGTTCAACAATTAGCAGCAGCAGCAGCAGCAGCGGTGTAGTGGGCAAAGCGTCGGCTGATTCTGTAAGGCGCCTTTGGGACTTAATAAAAAATGGAATTTTATTTCCAGTGTAACGTTTCAATTGTTTTATGGCCCTGTTCTGTGTTGATGTAACACCGCGTTTGGGGACGATCATTCTATGCTCAATTGATTGACGAACAGATTGTACTTAGATGTCCGCGTGGTGATCAGATTTCTTTGCAAAAGTCCGTTTCTAATGAGTACCTTTTTCCCTTTTCTATTTCCAGGTAGGAAGCAAGAAAATACGACGAGCCTATCCGTAGGAGGTAACTTTGCACTATGTTCGAATTAAATAATTTCGCCCAAATGATTATTGACAGTTAATAGTGAAAATATAGAATTTTATAAAATTGTTGACCAAGCGATGAAGTGGAATTTTAAAAAACAAAACATCTACTTGTTTATCTGTCCTTCCGATTCGTTTGAAGGACCAATGCTTCCCAAAAGATTGACGAATGCCATCACACAGGCGAGACAGTCCACAAAGCTGCTGGCATTTGCTGGCGCTCTTCAGTTGAGCTGGAAATTCGGTCATACACCGACACCGAGGAGGCCCAACATTCCGAGGCCGAGCAGTGAATCATTATTTGGGACCCTCCGTTGATTCAATTGAACCAAAAGATAAGACGGAATGATTGCTACTCATAAACCCCGGAATACATAGGAATTAGAAGGCGGCGGTCTTCATCGCCATTCCACTCCGATGATCCCGTTCCCATTCCGGTACAGTGGAAACACCTCGCCCCGGTCTAGGCCATTCTGCCGCGTGACCCGCGTCCGCTTTAGAACAATGGTAAACCGAAACCGAAAGACAAACCTGCCTCTCGCCCGTGCCCGCTGTCGGGTTGTTACGTGCTCGACGATCATAAAATTCCACCAAACTGACTGACTTCGTCAGCAGTCGAGAAGGACACGCCGCGGCTGACGAAGACGTGGGAGGGGGGACCGGTCACGGGACGGAACGCTCGTGGTGACGCTCGACCCGCGCGCTACCATGATGGGTCTGATGGGCCGTGCAAAAGAAGTACAACAAACAACGTTAGAAAGGGCCTTCCGTGCCGTCGTCGCGCGTCCCGAAAAAGGAACCGAAACGCCATTAATAAAATGGGAAAGAAAGCGAACCCAGCGGCCTTCGGTTCGGGGCTTCCAAAACAACGTGCGAAGGTCTCGCTCTCTCTCCTTCTCTTTCTCTCTCTCTCGCACTCACTCCTTAAAGCGGTCCCACTTATTACATAGTGGATCGTGAAACGACTCACTTTGCGGCCTCTCGCTCCATTGCCGGGTGGAGCCGGGGAAGTCGGGGAGCGGCCACACACCCACCCGCCCCACCGGGTCCGGGACTTGCAGGGTCAATATATTTATTTATTTTTCTCGCCGCTCCACGCGAACCTTTGGCAAAAGTCCCTTTGGGGAAAGGCCAAAATGCGCCGTCCGTCCGTCGGCCTATATACAATGGCCTCTCTCGGTTGGTGTTTTATGTGAGCGGTGTGTGCGTGTGTGTGCAGGGAGTCAAGTAACACCCAACTAGCGGCCCTACCAGCTGTTCGGTAAAAGGAGGCCACCAGCAGCGGCGGATGGTTTGAGGCTTTTCGATCCGAGTTTTTGTTTTGTATTTTGATCTTCGTCCTTTTTGGTGCTGCGTCGGCTCATTTCGTCCTTCGCTACCGGACCGGAGGCCGGGACCGGGCTGTTATGGTCCCGTTATTCGTTTGTGGAGTGGAGTAAGTTAACGGGACGGACTTTGCTTCCATCTTTCTTTCGGTAGCGGTCAGGCTTTTTCCACACGCAGGTGAAACGGATAACGAAACTCCCACAAGAGTAGGTGGCATTTTTGGGACGGGTGGGCCGGACCCGGTTCGTGGGGAAGGCCACAAAACAGGGCCCTCCACAATCAGGTCTGGTTCTAACGTGGCATGAACGCGAACGGGTTCTTCCGGGACAGTAAGCCGGCCAAGGGTCCAAGCGGTCCCTAACTGCCCCGAAACGATGCTCCCAACATCAAACGCCCGGAGTCCCCGGCCCGAGATAACCGGAATCACGAAACGATACCTGTGGGCCTCCTCGTCGTCATCGTCGTCGTCGTCGGTACATAAGACCCAACCCTACAGCGCTTGACGTTGCTGCTACTGCTGTTGATGACGATGATGGTTTCCCTTCCCCTAGACCCACCGCCGACGCGCATCGTCTCGCCGGGCCACTCGTAAATTGCCACACACAAGAAGGAATCACACCGCCAACTTTCGCACGCACACACACACACACACACACGCAAACACAGGCTAAGCTCTCGTGGTGCTCGTGGTGCTCCGGCTTCCTGGCGCGCAGGAAGAGCGCCCAAAACGCAAAAAGGACGTGCTCACGGAGCAGCAGTAGCGCCGTGGCAAACTTTCTTCGTTTCTCGTTTTTTTCCTGGCCCACCCATTTTTTTCTTTTTCGTCCCCGTTCGGTTTGTTTCCGGAACTTTCCCGGAAACTTTTGCACCCCCCCCGCTCTACCGGTGCCAGGCACGACGACGACGACGATGCTTTACGATAATGTTTCGTTCGTTTTTTCTTTCGCTTCTTTGGCCCCTTCAGGCCGCCTTCGAGACTGATTCCGAAACCGAAAGCTAGCCGGCTGGCTGGCTGGCTGGCTGGCTGGCTGGTTGCTTTGCTGGCTAAATGGTTGGTGGGGTGTTGGGAGGAGCCGTGACCACCCGCCCGGATGGGGTGATAACGGCACGGGGGCGACACGCACGGAAAGGAAAAGGCTCGGGCGTCCGAAGGCCAACGGGACCACGGCGGTGTTTGACAAAGCGATGCCGTCGATCCACCCAAAGGCGCGCGGAAGGCACATTTCTGTTGCCTGTTTTGAAGCCCGAATATGTCCTGGAGAATGGGTTAAATTGTTTGCTATTTTATGTATTTATTTTCATTACCAAATAATTTGTATATTTTAAAGGCTTTTTAAATTGTTGGTTAAATTAACACGTGTTGCCGAAATGATTGGTGAGTGAGTGATGAGAATGAGATGAGCTCTCTGATGGCTGATCACTCCATAAACTCGATATTGATCACTGCAAACGTTTCGTGTAATCTTTTAACGTGGAGCACACCCGATTGCTGGTTCCCGGTTAGGTCCTTGAAAACCAACCCACGGTCGATCGGAACAACTTAATTAATCTTTAGTTCGCCCGTTTTATCGGGTATTTGTTTCGCTGAACCAACGGCCAACTGGGCCGCCAGCACCAGCTCCTATCGCCTTACCTCAAACAATAATTTAATTAAATCCCTAGACGGCTCTGGATGTTTCAATGCCTTTTCTCAGCGAGCGCCACGCAAAAGGCACCGGTTGAGAGTTGGTGGTGGCCGTGTGTGTCCTCTGAACCTACGCCAAGCAGCTTCTTGGAACGGGCGGGCTTCCACACCGAGCGACACGGAGGAGCACCATGTATACACCCAAGGCCCAAGGCATGGCTGATGGTGGTATGTATGTGTGTGGCCACCCGCCCAGGCGTCATCGCAACCGTACCGACCTCGGTCGGGTCGGGTATTTTATGTACTCTCCCGCTCCCGGCACAACCTCCCCGGGACCGCCCGCAGGAGAACCGGAGGCGGCGAGACCAACAAATGAACGGCTCTTCGGTGACGTTCCGGCGGTGACGGAGAGGAGAAAAGGAATATCACTTTATGTAGATTCGACACCGAGCCACGGTCGTTCCACGGTCGTCGCCGGCGTCGTTGGCGTCTTTCCACGGGCCACTCCAAGCACGGCTCAACATTATGAGCCTCACGAGGAGGCGCGCACAGTTGATTCCCCTGGCGGCGAGAGAGTTGGGCCACACGCACCGGGGGCGCGGAGAAGGAGATACATAAAATGATGACGACCGTCCCGAGTCCTGCCCGAGGCTGGCGGCTGGCTTTTGGCACGGTCCTTGGTCCTTGCATGGCGATTAACGGCGAAACTTTGTGGCTGGCGCGGCGCACAGGCCGTGGCCCTTCCCCACCGTTGCTTTCGTCAGCCTCGTTCCTTCGCACCGATGGTGAGGGTGCGATGAAAGTTTGGCCATTCGCGCTTGCCACCGAGCAGCTCGAGTTCTTCCGAGAAGCGCGCGCGCACCCCCGATCCCGTGCTGATCTTGGCCACTGGCACCTTCACCATCAATTCTCGCCCCGTTTAAGGCAATTAAAGTCATCTTCGCCTGCGCGCCGCAAGCCGAAACTTTGATCTACGTCCGTGCGCGGCTTTTGGGTCGTCCGAAGGACACCACCGTGAATGTTAAAACATTGTACGCTTGCTGACGACGAAATTCCTCGAACAAAGAGCCGTTAGGGCCAATAAAAGGTTTACTTTAAGTGGAAGTTCCTCACAGCCACTCACGGCTAATACGAAAGCAATGCGCCGGATATCGTTTCGATATCTGTCCGGCATAAAATACCGGCCGGGTCCGGAAAAAAGGCTAGCGGCAGCAAACAACAAAAAAGGATAAATTTTAGAATGTAAAAAAAGGTGGCACAGAAAAACTGTAAACCCATTTAAGTGGAAACCATTTCCAATTTTTTTTTCATTTTCGGCGCGGCGCAAAACGATCGGCATAAATGAAAATTGGGATTGGGAGACAGGGTCGTACGGTCGTGGGGAGAAAAAGGTAACCAAAACGGGCGCAAGTAAAGGGGGGCGGACAGCGAGATTGACTACTGGTCGCGGAACCGGAACCCGGAGTAGGGCTCCGTATCGCACTGAGGCTCCTGTTGAAGTGAACCAGAAAAGAGGCGAAGCGAGAACAAAACACGGGACTCACCCAACCCAATACACGGCCAGCAGCCGACACGTCAAAACTGATCGGCGAATCGGCGGGTGGGGATCGTCCTTTGGCTCATCGAAGTTTCATGAAATCGACCAAATGGGCTTCGATCCGGTGGGGAGTGCACACAGCACCACTTGTTTCGCATTGGCTGGCTGGCTGTGTGGGCCGATTCCGCTTGTCTCCTGTGTGTGTGTGTGTGTGTGTGCTCCTTTGCCCAGCGCCAGTGCCGGCCCCACGAGAGTGGGTATTATTTATTATGCTCGCTTCGGTTCGCTGTTGTGTTTTCCTTATTTTTATCGCTCTCTCTCTCCTGCGCTCGATCTCTCTTTTACGTGGTATCCTTTTTGTATCCTTGGCTCATTGTTGGATTGGTATGACTTTTTGCAGCACGTTGATCGTTGCTCTTGGCATTGTCCATTGCTCGCCGCGCACCTTTCGCTCACTCGCTCGCTCTGCTCCCGTTATCGTTATCTCCATTAACTCCCACAAATCAAACGCCCTCCACGTTTTTCACATCCCGCTCGGCCCAACCGACAGCCAACTGATGGAGATGCCGCACAATGCTTTGTGTTTCGCGTCCTCACGGGGACCTTGTCGGCTCATGAGATCCTTTTCGGCTCGGGTACACTTTCTCACGGCACGGCCCCGCTGCCGTGGCGGATCCATTTGTCTCCACCGGTTCACTACCGCTCACTCACATTGATCCTGCCGGCCGCGAAGATCTCGGGCTGCCAGTTGTGTACGGAAAATGGATGGTTTTTCCCCGGGCACTGCCGGTCCTTCTGGGAAGGCCTCCCAACCGATTCTTACGTTCTGTTTCGTTTCATCGTTTTCATCTGCGTATATTGGTCGCCGCGCCCGATGGAGAAGAACTTTGCCTTCCGACTTCCGACGGCCGCTTCCCATTCCGACGGGGTATTTTTCTTTTTGCATATTATTGCTTGCTCAGCAGTTGTTGCCCGCTCTTCCGGGCTGAATCGCTTCGGTACTCGGTTTGGGACATGCTTTGCCGTAGTTTTTGTACTTTATTTGATTGTTTCAATCCGTTTTACGGTCGCTTTTTTACCGTTTCACGTTTGCTCTGCTCGTTTAATGTGTTCTTTACCAACTTTAAGCAACTGTT
The DNA here is from genome assembly GCF_943734635.1 of Anopheles cruzii. Lineage (NCBI taxonomy): Eukaryota > Metazoa > Arthropoda > Insecta > Diptera > Culicidae > Anopheles > Anopheles cruzii. The sequence continues at coordinate 44,813,169 of NC_069144.1, read as the reverse complement.
GACTTAGTTTCTACAATTTTTATCTTTTATCATTGATTTATCTTTGTCTCGTGCGCTTTTTTTCGATCCTCATTGGCGCTATGATTGTGTTTCATGTTCGTTTTGAAGTTCAATGTTTTTGCAGCGCCATCCCTACCATCATGGGGGCCTTTGGGGTAGCGGGAGGATGGCCCTTTCGATACCTAAAACCCTGCGCAGGAAGCAACAATGTTCCACAACGAGAAAGCAACGACGTCGTCGGTGGGGTCTTCCGGAAATTTCATTTTCAACTTCACTACCGCAACTTGTTTCGGGACGGATTTTCCCCGGCCCCGGCTCTGCTGGGTCGGTGGCGACTTTTGCACACCATGGTTTTTGTCCCGCACTCTGGCCATTCCAGTTGGCCATTCCAGTTGGCCATTAGTTTTTGAGCGCGCCCTGGTCCGGTGCGCTGTGGACCGGGACCGAGCGCAAAAACCCACCGGATCTTTTTCACGTAGGACTCCACTGCGAGACGCGACCGTCCGGATGGTCCTCTCTGTAAAGTTATGTGGCAGTTGTTTTGGTCCTCGACTCGGTCCACCGTACGTCGGCTGGCTGGCTGGCTGGCTGGCTCTCGGATAAGCAGCTCCATCAGCCCATCGGTGCTATCGTATGCTCTTCCTGGGGACCTGAATTCGCTTAGGTCAAGGAAATGGGATGGAAGCACCGGAAGCTAGGCACCAAACAGAAGGCAGAGGCAGCGGGCGTACCACGCTTGTTTGAAAAATGTGGTCCCGAGATGCGCGCGCGTGTGTTTGTGTCAATTTTTTGGTGGACAAAGTTTCCTCGCGTTGGCCAAACAGTCGCCGATTTTTGTCGGCCCATCGACCTCCAGCCATCGCCAAGGGGGAGTGTGGTTCGGGGAAAGTGTGTGTTTTCCATCCATCGGTCTCCATCCGGTGCCAGTCGAAAACATGGATTCTGTGGACGGGACTGGAAAATAAAACCGAAGAAAAACAAGAACAGAAGGGTTCGAATATTATTTTCTGTTACGTTGTGTAGTGCAGCGCGGCACTGATCACGGCCACGAGGACGACGATGATGATGATGATGATGATGATGATATTGGATTTCAGCTGTCGGCATTTTTTTCCGCTCGGTCTTCCAATATGCTTGCTTTATGCTGCGGGATTGATGGAATTGTCGTAAGCACTCCCGGGTTGCGCTCGGTGATCGAAATGGAATTTCGGATTGCGGGCCGCAAAATCAAACATGGCGCCGTATTTTCGCTACCGCTCCCTCTCCGACTCCGGTGTGTCGAAAGGTATACGGCGGCACAATACACGGCAATGTGCATCCATTTTTGTTTCTTAAAAAAAGGAGGTTTCCGTTCGATTGAAGAGCAGATTTCCGCTGAAAAATTCTCGGTGGATCCTCCTTTGGGGCCTGATGGGGTGTAGAGGCGATTAAGGAGAGGCGGGTGATGTAAATGTCACCGAAAAATAAACGGAAGGAAACGCTGCGTTCGGGACGGACCGGTATTTTGCGTAAAAGCCACCGTTTCCGAGAGCGTCGCCGCCGCCGCTGTGTAAGAGGATTTGTGGCCTACGGTGGCCCCGAAAGTCGCAACGGAGAAAATTCGTGGAAAACAACAAAAGCATTTTCTCGCAAAAGGCGTGGTGAATGTCAGCAGTAGGCAATTAGTTTGCGTTCGTCGAATAACGAGAGCAGTTTTCGAATAAAGTCTTGTCCATAAATTGTGGTTTTGATACCAAGAAACCACCAAACTCCAAGGCAGCGGGGCCACTTCCTGGGCATTCGTTGTGGAACAGGAAAAGGTTCACACCCCCGGATTCAACTTCAGCCATTTCCAGGATCATTTATTAAACTGGTGGCCTATTTGAAATATTTTCAAGGAAAGTGGTTGGAGACCGTGTTCAGAAATTATGAAAAGGACGTAGCAGCGTTCTCGTTGTGTTCCAAGAAAACGAAAACCCGTGAGCCGCAGGCATCGGGTGGCATCGAGAATCATTCTCTGCCTAAAGCACATCCTGTTTGGCACCAAACTTAGAACGCACATTCATCAAATAAACTTGTTAATGAAGCGCCAAACAGTAAACCATTTTGATCGAGTAAAATTACAAATATTTATCGATTAGATTAGTCCCGGGACCCAGCCGAAACCGGTTCTTCGTCGGTGCCTTCGGAAAGTTCGGATCCCCTAATACACTTTTACTTTCGGCCTTCATCATACATATTTTCATGCCACCCACCGGGACCGATTGATTGATCGCTTTGCCGATGGACGATGTTTTTCTTCCCTTGGGGCGGCGGCGAACACAGTAAATAGCCAACTACCGAACCCGGCCGGTGATGGTGGCACCCGGCCCGGAACATGATTAGGAACGGCGGAACAAGATCTTTGGAAATCGATCCATCTCCTCCGAAGTTCCAGCCAGGGAAGAGGCCCGCTCGCATCCCTTGTGTCCATATTGCGTGCGTCGTCACCTTGCCCAAAATCACGCACAACCGATTTGGGATGACACCGTACACACAGAAAGGATCCTGGTCTGGCCTGGGCGGGTGGAGCACAAAAAAAGAAAACTCCAACCCAAACTGGTAACTGATTCGCGGCGAAAACTTTCCCATTTACAGCGGCCGTGCGTGCGGCGCTTGTCTCTCTCATGTAAATTGTTGTCTGGGATGTTCTCTCCCCGTCTATGATGCCCGTCCCGTTGCGAAAGACTCCGAAGATTCTCTTCCGGCGCGCGGCACGGTTGGTGAACCTCAAATTTACTTAATCGAAAATCCCAAATGTTGAAATCCCCAGCAAGGAACTAAGGTCCCGAGAAAAAGGTTGCGATGCAGGGGGAGGTGGGGACGACATGGTGGCGTAAAAGGACAGGCGCCAGCCCCGGCTCTTGCCGCCGCCACCAGTCGCCGGAAGCCTGTGCTGCGCGCCCCCGATTTTGCGTTGACGTCGCCCGTTGTGGATAGGCCCTTATGGTTTCAATCGAATCAGTCTTTTTTTTCTCGACTTCCCTTTCCCTGTCTCTCTCTCGCTCGCTCGCTCGCTCGTTCTATTTTATCGTTGGCCAGGATCGCACGGGACGACAAGGACGGGCTCGTGATAAATCGTCGCCTTCGTCTTCGTCAAACCGTTGCGTCGCCGTGGCGTCATTTATTGGCGACACAGTTGCGTTGCGGTTGTGGTGTTGTGCCGAGGGCAGGGCGGCGCCCCGGCACAAGATCCGGACCGCCCCCTGACTGACGCCGCTCGCTGCCCTCCTACCAGGGCGGTTGATGCGCTGCGTCCAGTAACTCGATAAAGTAAACGTATTTCGATGTATGTGTATTTATTTGATTACTGCCAGTTAAATTACCTTCGATAATAGACAACGCATGATAATTTCACGTTCGATTGTAATTTAAAATTAAACCTTTGGTGATCGGCTCTTCAGCTAAATTTGCTCTCCATGCCTCGAACAAGATACTGTTGAGATGGGTTCCGCGTGCAGTGCAGAGTGAGATGGGTATTCTCACGGCGCGTATGGCTTCTCATTCTCACCTCACTTTCAACAGCTGTCAGTCACCGGGGAATGCCAACAACGCCGACCGGTGGGGTTCCCCAGCCCATCGGTAATCGAATATGTGTCCCATTACTTTCATATGCCCATCAACTTACAACGGTGCCCACTACGGTCAGAGCCTGCTAATCTAATTGTGATCGTTAAAAAGATGATTTAATTACGGTTCCCTAGACCATTTTGCTGGCTCACTTAGTGACCAGGTTTATTCAGCCAAGTGAAGTGATCCGGTCCGAGTGAATCGGTTTAACGGAACCTCGTGGCGGCTCCGATTGTTGGTTGGCATTATTTCGGCGTGCGCAATGGTGCGAGAGTAGAGTGTGATAAAGTTACGACGAAGTTGATAAAGCCATGGGACAAGCGGGTACCTCTCTGAGGGTGACTCATGCGGCGGGCGAGATGCGAAGCCAATCGACTGCCGGCGACCAAAGGGAAGGGTGGCACGGCTTCTTCACGGCCACCCTCTCGACTTGTGGCGGCCGTCGTTTGCGCCCTGCGCCTGTAACTGCGCCATTGCAGCGAATAATTGTCGTGATGAGGTCGCCATTTGGGAACGTCAATTGGAAAGTAAACCCCTAGCGAACGCCACAGTTTTGTTTTCTTTGGTGAAAGAAATGCGACAAAAAGTGTCAAACACAAAAATTCTCCCGTATATTATGTACACGAAAAAGAAGGGTTCCTGTTGGGGTTCTAGGAAATACCACACCAAAAAAATCGTCATCCGTCGAAGGGTAAAAGCAGATGACGAAAACCGTCGGCCAAAAAAATGCAAATTGCAACGGAGAGCAAACGGAAGGGGCAAACAAAGAGACGAGGTGGTGAAGACGGGTGTTTATGAAATGTGTCCCTTTTGCATTAATGGTGGGCGCCCGGAGGATCGTCGTGGTCATCGTGGTGGTTTCGCTCCCGTTTTGCTTTCTCCGACGAAAGCAAGTTGGAGTCGGGACAACAAAACGAAACTGTCCCAAGGAGTAACCTTTTTTGTCAATAATTAATGGCGGTTTCCACCAGGAATCAGGAGAAAGAGTCCTCGCCCATCGCCCTAATTGCATTCATTAGCGTCCGGTCCGACCGGACTAACCGACCGAGTAACAATTTGTAGTCGCCAAAGGCCACCGTCGAAAAAGGTGACAAAAAGTGGCCCAGGCCCACACAGTACGCTGTACACCGTTTGGTTTGGTTTTCCACAAAACAAAACATTTACGCATTCGTCACTGCCACGTGAATAATTGGTTCACTTTCTGCCCCGAAAGCAAATCAAATTGAAAAAAAAAAACAACCAACCAAACGTTCGCGGCTCTCGGCAAGCAAATTATCGAAGTGAAGATAAGCAGTGGAAACGACAACGGAACGGCAACGGAAAACAATACTCCGTTTGAAAGAGAGCGATAGAAAGATAGATAGAAAGATGCACGTGGCACTCGAGGTCGGCATGTACTATCTTTCAGCGACTCCCGAGATGCGCCCGCCGCTCTCCCGTCGATTCAATTAATCAAACCACCCTCCATAGTGGTAGTGCCGGTCATATTTCGGCTCCGGCCATCTAATCGGTGGAAATCGGTTTCGAAAATTAGAAAATTTTCGTTCATCTCCCCCGGGGGAAAAGCGCGCGGTGCACGGGGGTCACACGAGCGCGGGCGCCCGGGGTCGGAATACAACGAGAACGAGGACATCGACGACGTCGTCGCCTCGAGAAAAAGAGGGCACACCGCGTTCGTCGTCCTGTCGTCCTGTCCTTCGCGTGCTGGAAAGCGGTCAACCGATGCGTAACGGCAACGACGGGGCGGCAAGTGTCGGCAAGTGAGATGGTGTGCTCCTCTTCATCCCACCGCGGCAAAAGACATTTAAATCATAACCCAAACAACGATGACGCCTAACGCCGCGTGTCCGTGCCTGTGTGTGTGTGGGTAACAATAGTAATAGTAATGAAACATCGATAATAATAATATCAAGACGTGCAGTGTGTGACGTCCGTGTCCGTGTGAGTAGCACTCTGCGGGCGCGCGCGAGCCAACAGCAACATAATAAAACAAAAATAAACCCTCCAGGAAACGGATTCGCGTTCGTCCTGACAGAACACACTCTCCTATGCGTGTGTGTGTGTGTGCGGGTTTCCCTCTCTCTCTCGGTGGGTTTTTGGTGGGCCGATGAAAGCATTGGCGGGGCCTACTTTGATGACGATGATCACTCTATCGATGGTTTTAGACGAGAGTGGAGTGTGCCTTTCGTTGTGTGCGTGGACGGTTCCAGATAACGACACACACTCACACACCCACGCACACAATCTCCCACGCTGCAGACACAGTAGGTGACAGTATTCCGTAGGGACGTGCGTGAAGTGAACCGCAGCTCACGCCGTGAGCGTTAAGCGAAAATCTCACACCGACGTCTCACTTACGGTCGGTGAGACACACGATGCGGCCCGAGAAAGCAAATAATTACAAGGCCGATTCCACTTCAGCACCTGTTTCGGCATCACTTCAAGTAGTTGCCTTAAAAGAGAGCCACAATTTAAGTTGCTAGAAAACTCTGCGGTGATTACCACCGCTCCCCGGCGTTCGTTTATTCAACACGCACTGCGCGTTTAGCGGCGACTTACACCGCCAGTTGGTACATTATTTTCGATAAACATTAGAACATCGTCCTTCGGAATCTTGGAGGAGGGCCACTCCCAAAGTACACGATTGCATACGGTGTCCTCGAATGACGCAATCTTCGCGTCGCGCAGAAACAGCAATCCCTGCGGCTCGAACACCGTCAGCTCAGACTGCAGACGATATCCTTGTCGCGTAGCTGCTCCGTTCTTCGATTCCTGCCCCAGCGCGTTAGCAAAGAAGTGCTTCATCTCCAGCAATGGGTGAAGGGTTTTCGCATAAATCGGCACCGGAGCGAATTGGCTGCTGCTTTTCGGGGTCTCCAAACGCTTGGGAAGTTTGTGGAGTGCTTTCGCAAACAGCCGGCATCGAGCGTTACGTTCGGTCAGTGGCAAACGCCGGATGTCCTCGCCGCCCAGCACAAGTCCATCGATTATTTGAAGCGTTTCGTTGACAAACTCCCCGAACCGCCAGTCGAGACGCGAGAATATGTTGTAACCGGACACGCGGCAATCGAACAATGTGCTGTCGGTGGCTCGGTGGGCGTTCGGGTTTTGAATTTTCGAATTCGAATTAATCATAATGTGCGCGTCACCGGCGACCGGTTGTGCGGTTTCCGGTTCGCTGCACTCCGAACGAGAGAAATTGACAAATCACTCTCTCTCTCTCTCTGTCTCTCACTCACTCGCACCAGGCTTTTGACTTCCAATATCCGGAACCGGAAACCCATCGGGGGCCATCGAATAAATGTCAAAACCACTGGCGAATAATGTATAATTTATAATTAACATTTTCCAACATTAAATTACATTACAATCACCCTGGCCGCGCGCGGCCCAGGATCCCTTCGGAGCATCTGTTCCCGCCACCGGCGGCGGCAGCGGCGGGAGCATTATTGTTTCATGCTGTTGTGTTGTGTTGGTGGCGAAGGAACACTTCGCCCCATCCGGGGCCCCGGGGGCGATGTGCCGGTGAGGTCGTGATTTTTAGCGGGGGGACTCTCGATGGCCGGTCTTATGTTGTCCTTCCGAGTGGGTGGCTGGGAGTTTTTAATCCTCACTCGCCGCACCCCGGACCGAATGGTCAACTATTTAACGCTTTATCAACGCGATCACACGGCGGCGCACACGTGTGAGGTCGTCGAACATAATGATAAATTAACTCATCCTGTTTTCGCCATTACACGCGCGCGCACTGATGGAGGAGGACCGAGCGAGCGAGTGAGTGAGCGAGAGTGAGAGAGATATAAGGGGACATTTTGGGATGGTGGTTTGTTGGGTCCACAACAACACGCCAACCGCTGCCGTCGCCGACATTGTGTAACTAACGAATACATTAAATAGCGTTTTACATTGGACACCTTAGGGGCCGGCCCGGGCAGGATTTGCATATAGCAGCGGCCCTTAACAGGTTGCGTACCCTCATACGTTTATACTTAAAGTCCACTTTTTTCTGATTGAACATAATGTTAGACTACGATTCGATCATTGATTAATGAAACAATCGTTCTATTTTGGATTGGGTTCCTCCAAATCGTCTGCCTAATTCTTCCAAGATCTCTGATTACTCTTTAAAAAGTTCGTGGCTCTTCTCTTCATAAATCGAATTCCTTCAGCGGAACCGGGATTTGTTCGTTCGTAAGAGTGAGCATCCGTTGTATTGTGGTTTTGGATGTTCCCCGAAAAACTTATCCGAATTCCCCGAGCCCCGGCGGGTGGCTAATAAATCAAAATCTAATTTTAATTCCACAAATAAAGAAAAAGGATGCCCGATGCGACACCACCGCAAAGTGGTGTCCTGTGGTGCTGCTGTTGTCCGGTTACCCGAAAACTAGTGTCTGTTTTAATTAAATTTCATACCCAGAACCTAGTCTAGAAACTCCCCCCGGGGTTCGGAAACCGATCCGCAATCCGGAGCCAAATTCGGCAGGCAAGCGGCTTTAAAGCGTTACAGGGTGATGCTCAACCTATCTGCCAACCTGTTATTTTAATGACGCTTTCGTTTCTTTTTTCGTGTTAGTACACTCTTCGCATCATATTTCGCAGCCCCGATCGGATGTTGGCCAAACAACCGGGCCGGTCGGTTGGTCAGAAACAGTAATCCCAACAGTAAAGGGGATGGCCGGCCACAATCCGATCGTGTGTGCTTGCCCCCACAGGGCACGAAATAAATGACTCCAGTAAAGCGGATAATTGCTGTGTGCGATTTACGCGACGCGTTTTAAGCTCCCCTCATTTTAGTGTTCCCTCAGCACCCGGCTCGCTATGGAACTGTCTCTCTCTCTCTCTGTCTCTCGTGGGGTTGTGCGTTGATCGGCGCATTCGGCCGCAACAATCAACACAATCGTCTCGTTGTCGAATGCAGTTTAAATAAAAGGAGTCGAGAGTGCGTATTAACGTCATTTATGTACTTTTCCTCTTATGGCCCGCGCTTCCGGTCCGCCGGGACTCTCTTGGTCAAGGATCCCTTTCGGGAGGGTGGGCTAGATGGACTTTGTGTCCATCGCGAAGGGTGTGATGTGTTTGGCTTCCGCTTTTGTAGCATCCCCACGTGCGGGGCATCCCGGGTTCAGGCTCTCTAGGTCGTGCGGGACCACCCTTTGCGTCCGGCCTTTTTCCCGGACCTCGGGAGACCCGGTTAAATGCCAGCCGGCACTAGCGGTGGGTTGGCGATAATGCGATAACAATAGAAGGGGCGAAATCGATTGAAAATGATTGCGGATCACGAAAAATCTGTGACCCTTCCCCGGTGTGTCCGCGCTCTAGAGCATCGGGCGGGGCAGTCCCTGTTGTGGCCTTGTGGGGTGGATGAGTTTAAAACGAAAAAAAATACAACGATAACCCAGCGTTGATCAGCAGCAGAAAACTTATTAAATTAATATTATTTGCCACCGCACAGAATCGGTAGAGGTGTGAATGGAGAGAGTGAGAGGTCCCGTAAACAACCTGCAAAATGCGCAACAGAGAAGGAAAACAAACGTTAAAATCGAGTTCTGTGTCGCGGTGTTGGGTGAGGCGTAAAATCACGGCTACTGATAACGTTTATCGGGGCGGGGGGTACGCAGGGGCACAAATAATGGTAGCGCACACCTGATGGGGAAGAGCTGACCGAGGGCCTTAGGGGTGACCTTACACCGCCCTGCCCTGACTGTGACCATCCCTGCGGTACTCAAAAGCACGGCTCATCATCACATTACCGATGTTGGAGAGTTGGCTCTGTCGAGCCCGGAGCTTGATAAGTGTCTGGAGGTTATGCGTTCGCGAACTTTGTTATATTTTATTTTATCATTCGTTTTTTAACAATCATTCACAACATATTTATGCTATGTTTACACATACTAATTTACTTGATTTGTTTTAAATTGCACTTTTTATGTATGTTCAAACTATCGGTACGAACACACTGATCACTGTTCGTGCGGTGACGCGGCTGGCCGCGGTCCAGGATGTTACCGGGGCCGACTGGTCCCCACCGATAAACGGCCGCCGCCGCCACCATGAGCATGTATCGAAAGTCACGATGAGCTGCCGTTAAAAACGGATGGCGGCCGCCGCCATTGCTCGCCATCATCACCGTCGTCGGCGTCATCATCATCGTGATCGGCTTTGGCGACAACGGCTTTAGCGCCATCGCCCCCTCCGGCCCCAGACTTGCACACCCTCCGGGTGGTCAGTTGGTGTCGGTGGTCAACGGCGGGCGGAGGCACACTTTTAACCTGAATTAATTTCATGAACGTCCGACGGTGATGGTGGCCGAAAAAACGGTCGCACACACACGCAGCCAAACGTACTACATGGCCTGTGGTTGATTTTTGCAGCGGAGGGCGATGGTGGAGGGCGCTGTGCCCTCATTACCACCTCCCAGCACGGCCGCTGGTCGCTGGCAAAAAAAAATGGTCGGCTCGCATTAATTTATAAATAATATTCGCTCACTTTTTGGGCCGCCCAACGGGCGCGCGTGGATAGGAAGTGGATTAAACCGCAAACCCCCCTCTGGCTTCTCTCGTGGCCTCGTCGTGACACGCCGTTGTATCGCTGACCCAAACGCAACCCCAACATAGTAGTCTACTCTACAGGCTGCGCGCGCGATGATCCGCGCGAGTTCTGCCTTTCTGGGTTGTTGGTCTCCATTCGGTCTGCTTTCTCTCTCTCTCTCTCTTTGTTGGTTTGTGTGTTGGCCACACACCCGATTCCAAGAACTCGGGCACGCACTGTGTGTGGCTTTTGGGGGCACATTTTTGGGGAATAGTTCCGTCGATTCCATAACGGAAAAGGTCATCGCTGGACCGCACCGCAGGAATCTCTCTCTCTTTTTCAGTGGGTCCAACAGTCCGACTCCACATAATAAGTAGCGGAAGTGATTAAAACTATTACCTTGACATTAATACAATTTGGTTTATGTTGCACGACATTGGGGAGCACCATAAATCGCCACGCAATGGACAACGATAATGAACCAGCCCTCCCAGCATATCGGAGCGCACGCAAGCATTAATGTTTCTCTTTACCTCTTTTTCTTTGGTCTTTTGCAGTGTACTGAACTCAGGCGTAACTTTAGGGTCCGTCGCCAGCACCTCTTCGTTTGTCACACACAGTAAGTTTGCTTCAATCGTCCTTTCACCGATACTTCTTTACTAAAGGCCAAGGCTAAAGGGTTTGCCAAGAATCGAAATCCCAGAATGCCCTGAGAAACACCCTAAGTTCAAAGGTTGACCTTTGGAATCCAAATTGGGTTGTTCTTCTATTCTCTGCCTTTGCAAACACAGCTTCAAATTGAAGGCTGTAGAGAGACTGACACAAGTTGGAACCCTCGAATGAAAGAGATCCTCAATAAATATTCATCTAGGAAAAGCAACAAAAGAAGTAAAGCACTCGTTTTGACATGCTGAAAATATGAACATAACTATGAGCATGCTCATCCAGACCCTTGATCGAATGATGGTGATGGTGCAATGACATGATGGTGACCATAAAAAGTACCGATCGCAGCCAGCATAATGGCCATTCGTGGCGCGCTTCATTCACACAATGTAAGGTTGTGACGTAATTTCAATTTGTATTTTAAATATTTTCAATCCCGTAGAGCCTGAATCTCAATACTACCGAGGGGGAAATGAGCTTTTCGAACATGAGTTTGGGAAATTTTGTACAGTTTGAGTTGAACGCTCACCACTTTGGAAATAGGTTTTTAATGTTCCCCAATTTTTTGCAAGCGTTCCGCGTTCCATTTCGTAAATGTCAAAGCTTTGACTAGATGTTAACAATTTCCACAATGAAGTTTGACGTCTTACAAGTCAAGTAATCGGCAGTTTAAAATCGAAACACTTGATGGATCATCCTATAGTTCTATTGCTCTGACTGAACATTCATAGAAATCATAGTTCCCACCATTTCCGTAGTGCCATCTAATACGATTCGCTACTTCAAAAGTGTTTTCGTCCTGGTCCGAAGCTCATCCAAGCAAGCTTGGTTCGAAAAGGCCAAATAAACAAGAACCTTGGCATAATAATTGCTTAAGCCCGTTACCATCCATGCTGATGGGCACTCGTGGCATGTCAATAACCCTCGCTCGGGGATCACTTCGCACTCGAACGAATCCTACGCGAGCTGACAGGGCCATTAGGTGACACAATTGACCTTTCTCGGGGACTCGGCAAAAAGGACCCTCGCCTACGGGTTGATGCTTTCGCGTCGCACCAAACTCAGGCTGACGTCATTCGCTCCCGGACCGTGTACTAATCCTGCCACTCTTGTCGTTCATAGCAATGGCTGAGGAATGAGCGCCCAGGGGGGCTCCCTAGGGGCTCCAACTTTGGGTGATCGTCGATCTCCTTACATCGGGGGCTACCCAACCGACGTACAGCAACAGCATCAGCAGCACCAACAGCATCAGCAACAGTTGCACAACCCACACCACGGTGAGTGACGCGGCCCTTAGTAACCCGCTAAGCAACTCCACTCATTCACCCTTCTTGTGTGTCCGCCATTGCAGACTACCATCGGGGAGCGTTACAATCGGACGCAACCACCGGTGGCGGTGGCTACCTGGAGAAGCAGCAGCAGCTGTTGCAGCATCAGCTTCAACAGCAACAGCAGCAGCAGCAACAGCAGCAACAGCAGCAAAAGGGATATACAAAGCAAACGCAGCTGGCCTCAGCGGGCGGACCGAATCAACGATCGGCACGCGGGGCAGCCGCCAACAACAACAACAACACCACCGGAGGCGGCAGCGGCACTAGCAACACTAGCGCCACCGGTGGCCAGCAAGGTTTCAACGGTCAAAGTATGGTCGCAGCGGCCGGCGGGCAGCAAGGCAACATGGACGTCGGATACAATGCACAGGTAAATCCGCGAGGGGAGGGGTCGGATTTCGACCGGAGGCCATCATCTGTAATCGTTTCCGCTTTTCCGTAGATGAGCAACATGGCGATGCACTCGCAGTCCCAGTCCTGGAACCAGATGAGCGGTGGCGGCGCTGGTGGCGGTATGGGCCAGATGGGTGGTATGGGCCAGATGGGCGCCATGAACCAGATGGGCGGTGGAGGCGGCGGTAGCGGTGGTGCCGGTAACGGTGGCATGGGACCAATGGGTCAGATGGTGGGAGGCGGTGTCGTTGGAGCCGGAATGGCCGGGATGGGCGCGATGAACGCCATGAACGGTATGGGCCCGGTGGGCGGCGGTGGTGGTGGTGGGGTCGCGGCCGGCGGTGGCGGAGGCTACGGGCGGCACCACCAGCAGATGAACCCGATGGCGCAGATGATGAACATGGGCATGGGGATGGGCGGTGGTCAGATGGGTCCCGGAGCCCCGAACGGGGCGATGTCACAGATGGGAGCCGTCGGCGGTGGTACCGCAGGCGGAACGATGAACCCGCTAAGTCAGATGAACCAGATGTCGCCAATGTCGAAGATGCAGGGCATGGCCAACGGGTACGGGCCGGCGCAGCACCCGCGGCGGATGGCACCCTACCCGAACCCCCAGATGCAGATGGCCCACAAGCGCTCGATGTACGGGATGGGCCAGGGTCAGGGGATGCCCGGGGCGGGTGCCCAGTTTCCACCACACCAAGCGGCCGCGGCCGCAGCGGCAGCAGCCGCAGCAGCCGCCGGAGTGCCGCTCCCGATGCAAGCCGCTGCCGGTTACGGCCGGCACGGACCGATGGGCCCGATGGGCTACCGAGGTGGACCGCCGATGATGCAGCAACGGCAAAATACCCCTCCGTATGGCGGTGGTCCCGGTGCCGGTGTCGTTGGACCCGGTCCACTCGGACCGGCCGGTATTGGGCCGGGTCCGGGCGGTGGCCATCAGGCTCAGCCACATCATCACCATCACCACCAGCAACAGCACCACCAACAGCACCAACAGCAACAGCATCAGCAGCATCACCTCCAGCAGCAACAGCAGCAGCAACATCAGCAGCAGCAACAACAGCAGCAGCAGCAACAGCAGCATCAACAACAGCAGCAGTATTACAACACGGGCTACCAGAACATGCAGGGCTACCAGCCGGACATGCGCATGAACTTCCAGCACAGTCCGGTGCCCGGCAATCCGACGCCCCCGCTAACACCCGCATCTTCCATGACCCCCTACATCAGTCCCAACCCGGACGTGAAGCCAAACATACCACAGAGTGAGTACCAGACCACTGATAAGCTTTCCAACTTGCTAACTCCTCATTTTTCACTTTCCCATAGGCGAGGAACTACGGTTGACGTTCCCGGTGCGCGACGGCATCCTGTTGCCGCCGTTCCGGCTCGAGCACAACCTCGCGGTCAGCAACCACGTGTTCCAGCTGAAGTCGACCGTCTACAACACGCTGATGTGCCGGCCAGACCTGGAGCTGCAGCTGAAGTGTTTCCACCACGAGGACCGCCAGATGAACACGAACTGGCCGGCCAGTGTGCAGGTGTCGGCCAACTCGACCCCGCTCGAGATCGACCGGGGCGACAACAAGAACACGCACCGGCCGCTCTACCTGAAGCAGGTCTGTCAGCCGGGCCGGAACACGATCCAGATCACCGTCAGTACGTGCTGTTGCGTAAGTGTCTCGACTCGAGTTGCGCTCTCGAAGATCTGACCCACCACAGCTAACCTGTCTTCTGCCCGCCACCTTTCAGTCCCATCTGTTCGTGCTGCAGCTCGTCCACCGACCGTCGGTGAACCACGTGTTGCACACGCTCCTGAAGCGCAACCTACTGTCCGCCGAGCAGGCGGTGGCCAAAATCAAGCGCAACTTTGCCGTCAACAACCACAACGCGGCGGCCGCGAACCCGGGCCCGGGCGCTTCGGACAAGGCGTCCGACCCGCTGACCGGCGAACCGCAGGCCAACTCAGCTAAGGTATGTACGCTTGCCCGTGTGCTCCTCAGTTCCCTCGACTAACTGAAGTGTAATCCCGTTTTTTCGGCAGGTTTCCCTCAAGTGTACGGTGACCTCGAAGAGGATAACGCTGCCGGCACGCGGTCACGACTGCAAGCACATCCAATGCTTCGATCTGGAGGCGTATCTGGCTCTGAACTGCGAGCGTGGCAACTGGCGGTGTCCCGTGTGCAAGTAAGTCCTCCGTGCGTGCGACTCCTGCGAATGGACTTCCAATCTAATCCGCCTCTCTTTCTTTCTCTAGTAAACCTGCCCTGACGGAGGGGCTCGAGATTGACCAGTACATGTGGGCGATACTGAACACACTCAACTCCTCCAACACCCAGAACGGGATGGACACCGAGGAGGTGATCATCGATGCCCAGGCGAACTGGCGCGCGATCAAACCTCCCGGTTGCGTCGGCAATCCCAACATTGGTGGCAATCTCAACCCGCAGCAAACGCAACAGCAGTCACAGCAGCAGCAGCAGCAGCAGCAGCAACATCCACAGCAGCTACAACAACCTCCCCAAGCACAGAACCCGAATGAGGCCGGACCAGGCCGCAGTGGTGGTGGTCCCGGCACGCCCGGTCTGCCGGTCATCAAGCCGGATCCGGACGGTGACGCGAAGCACTTCAACAAGGTGATGTCGCCCGGTTCAACCTCGCTCCCCACGTGGGACAACATGAACGCGATGAGCCCGTACATGAGCCCGGACATGAGCTCGATCGCCAGTGGCAGCATGATGGGCGCGAAGTAAGCCAGTCGTCGTCCTCGTATCCGCCGATCGGATTACTAAACCCGAAACTCCGTTTATCGTTTCAGCTACAATCGAACACCGCAGTACGATTCGTACGGCAATCCGATCATGGTGAAGCAGGAAGCCGGAACGGCCAGTAGCCAGGGCCCGGGTAGTGTTGGTAATGGGAACAACGGGCCCGGCACACCAGGCATGACTGACTTCCACGGGGGCAACCCGTTGGCCCATCTGAGCGATTCCGTCAACTCGCTCGATCCGCTGAACGCGATGGAAAAGTCACTAAACGATCAGGTAGGTTTCGCGATGGGTCCCTGACCACCCGACACCGGGCTTAATAAACGCCCTCTTCCGCAGATGCCACATACCCCGCACACTCCGCACACACCGGGCGGCGGCAATTCGTCCGGCCACCCGATGACCCCGGGCGGCCCGCCGAGTGTACCGCCGGCCAACGAAAACCCTCAGCAACCGACACCGAACAACGGTGCCGGTGGCAACAACAACGGTGGCAGTAGCGGTAGCGTTACCAATCCCGGCCAGGCCAGCAGTAGCGGTAACAGCTCCAGCGGCCAGATGAGCCACAGCCCCGGGAATGGGATGCAGCTACACTCGCCGCAACAGCAGCAGCAGCAACAGCATCCCGGTCTCGGTCTCGGGCCGAACAATCCGGCGGCGAACATCATGAACTCCCCGCAGAGTCTTATGAACTCACCACAGAACATGATGAACTCCCCGCAGAGCATGATGCAGCAGCAGCAGCAGCAAAATCTCCTCTCGCTCGGCTCGATGATGGGCCAGCAGCAGGGTCACGCGAACGCCCTGGCCGGGCTGACCGATGTCGATCTGCCGGCGGATCTCAACTTCGACCCGGCCGCCGTCATCGAGGGTGAAGGAGGCAACGACCTAAACGTAGGTGTTCCCGTTGATCGCCAACCGATCCGAAAATCCTAACCACGTCTCGTATTTCGTCCCTTTTCTCACCACAGCTGCTACCCGACAACGGGATCGTCGATCCGATGGAACTACTCTCCTACCTGGACCCACCCGACCTGAACACGCCACCGTCGAGCGGTTCCAGCAACAACGCCAACAGCGACGACATCCTGGCCGCCCTGTTCGACTAAACCGACGAATCCGACGGCCTATGAAGGGGCGTATTTGATGACCACAAACACTCGCTAAAACCACACACACACACGGCGCATATTACACACAAACACACAAAGGCAAAGCATTAGTTTGTAGCTCCAGAGAGAAGGGGGCTTGTAGAGCAGAAGGGCATTTTTGGCGCACTCTCGATCACCGCCACCGCCACTGTGACGGCAGCACGGCAGCGTTCGTTCGGTTCCGGATTCGGGCTCACTCCGCGCGGTCTCAGATTCCTAGGCAGAGCTTTATCGAGCTTTCGTTGTTCCTTTCGTGTTAGGCTTTTATTTTGCGGGTCTGTCCGGTCGATCCGTGCCAGAGCGTCCGTCACACGGGTCAACTCCTCGCAACTCCTCATACGCCACAGTCGTGACCCGCACGGTTGGTGTTTCCTCTATAGAACCCTTTACGGTGGCCTCCCCGATGGCACGACGGTGGTAGTTAACTAGTATTGGCCACCTCTCTCTCAACCAGCGAAAGCTAACTAATGGAGACCGGAAGCGCACAGGCGGTGGTGGCGAGTGTGTGACGATCGAAACACGTTGTACAGTTAAACTAATTAGAGTGGACACGCGTGCTGGTCGGCAGCGGACGGCAGCGCTCTCCGTGTCGCCCCGGGGCCCGTATGTAAGAATTATTTATTTCCTAGGCGACGTTTATTTTTGTACGTTTATTTTTCCCTTCTATTTTATATTTTGCGACAAATTATTTATTTTTATTCTTCGTAGCCCTTAGCCTTCTTCTCTTGTGAATATCTGAGTTCTGCTTCGTACCCCCCGTCTGTTGCGCTCTGTTTTATAGAGAAAGAAAAAGAGAGAGAGAGAAAGAAGGTTTAGAATGTGTGCATGATGTGTGGAAGGAAGGTGCGATGGCATTACCTGTAAAAAGTGAATTGTAAAATGTTTATTTAGAAAGGTCTTAGATTGTTTATTGCTAAGCTTAAGTCTCTAACACAACACATACGCCTGCGTGCGTGTAGAGGAAGCAGAAAGCGGAGGATAACGGGGATTAAAGTAAGAGAAAAGGAAACTAAAAACCTAAAAACACACACACACACACAAACACAACGACACGGACACAAACAACACCGACACACACACACACAAACACACAAGAAACAGGCCCAAAAAAATTGATGAAATATGTTACATTTAATGATACTAAATTTTAAATACAACCAAACAAAAAACAAATGCAACAAAAAACAAATTTAATCAAAAGTGTACAAATACGAAGGTAACAACAGTACTATAGTAAACGAAATTTCAAAGTAAGCAAAACCATAAATAATGAAACAAACAAACAACACACCACCATTACCATTTTTGAGAGAGACACGAAGT
>NC_069144.1:44778746-44795218 GCF_943734635.1 Anopheles cruzii | reverse complement strand
TGAAGGAGGCAACGACCTAAACGTAGGTGTTCCCGTTGATCGCCAACCGATCCGAAAATCCTAACCACGTCTCGTATTTCGTCCCTTTTCTCACCACAGCTGCTACCCGACAACGGGATCGTCGATCCGATGGAACTACTCTCCTACCTGGACCCACCCGACCTGAACACGCCACCGTCGAGCGGTTCCAGCAACAACGCCAACAGCGACGACATCCTGGCCGCCCTGTTCGACTAAACCGACGAATCCGACGGCCTATGAAGGGGCGTATTTGATGACCACAAACACTCGCTAAAACCACACACACACACGGCGCATATTACACACAAACACACAAAGGCAAAGCATTAGTTTGTAGCTCCAGAGAGAAGGGGGCTTGTAGAGCAGAAGGGCATTTTTGGCGCACTCTCGATCACCGCCACCGCCACTGTGACGGCAGCACGGCAGCGTTCGTTCGGTTCCGGATTCGGGCTCACTCCGCGCGGTCTCAGATTCCTAGGCAGAGCTTTATCGAGCTTTCGTTGTTCCTTTCGTGTTAGGCTTTTATTTTGCGGGTCTGTCCGGTCGATCCGTGCCAGAGCGTCCGTCACACGGGTCAACTCCTCGCAACTCCTCATACGCCACAGTCGTGACCCGCACGGTTGGTGTTTCCTCTATAGAACCCTTTACGGTGGCCTCCCCGATGGCACGACGGTGGTAGTTAACTAGTATTGGCCACCTCTCTCTCAACCAGCGAAAGCTAACTAATGGAGACCGGAAGCGCACAGGCGGTGGTGGCGAGTGTGTGACGATCGAAACACGTTGTACAGTTAAACTAATTAGAGTGGACACGCGTGCTGGTCGGCAGCGGACGGCAGCGCTCTCCGTGTCGCCCCGGGGCCCGTATGTAAGAATTATTTATTTCCTAGGCGACGTTTATTTTTGTACGTTTATTTTTCCCTTCTATTTTATATTTTGCGACAAATTATTTATTTTTATTCTTCGTAGCCCTTAGCCTTCTTCTCTTGTGAATATCTGAGTTCTGCTTCGTACCCCCCGTCTGTTGCGCTCTGTTTTATAGAGAAAGAAAAAGAGAGAGAGAGAAAGAAGGTTTAGAATGTGTGCATGATGTGTGGAAGGAAGGTGCGATGGCATTACCTGTAAAAAGTGAATTGTAAAATGTTTATTTAGAAAGGTCTTAGATTGTTTATTGCTAAGCTTAAGTCTCTAACACAACACATACGCCTGCGTGCGTGTAGAGGAAGCAGAAAGCGGAGGATAACGGGGATTAAAGTAAGAGAAAAGGAAACTAAAAACCTAAAAACACACACACACACACAAACACAACGACACGGACACAAACAACACCGACACACACCACACACAAACACACAAGAAACAGGCCCAAAAAAATTGATGAAATATGTTACATTTAATGATACTAAATTTTAAATACAACCAAACAAAAAACAAATGCCAACAAAAAACAAATTTAATCAAAAGTGTACAAATACGAAGGTAACAACAGTACTATAGTAAACGAAATTTCAAAGTAAGCAAAACCATAAATAATGAAACAAACAAACAACACACCACCATTACCATTTTGAGAGAGACACGAAGTGGAGGAGGTCACGAGAAGAAACACAATTATCTCTACCAACGTTACATTGCGATGGATGCTAGAGAGAGACAGAACACAGAAGTGCAAAGGAAGGAAACATCCATAGAAAATCCATGAAATCTTTAAAAAAACGACAAACAACCCTAGAACCTAACATGGTGGTAATGCTTAGCAAATTATGACTCCCCGTAAATTAATTGAACAGAAACAGAACTCGAAGATCATCATCATCAGCACAACCGCGGCGGCGGCGGCGAGTGGATGGGCGGCGCGGAACAGAGAAAAAGGACACACCGTCCTTTGTGCCATCCTTTCGTCCATCGCGGCCACGCATCCGAATGGTTACACGTACCCGCGAACCCCCCATTCTCAAGTACGACTTCCAAGAAGCAACGGCGTCGCGGCGCTAAACCTCATTCATACCACCCCCGGCACACATACACCACCCATCCATACACGACACATACACACATACACACACACACACACAAGATGGACCCTGCGTAACATTTGAATTAATTCGATATGTGCTCTAATAGTTGAAAACGAAAAAAAAACCAGTAGCTGGTGATAGGAAGGTGATACTGGAGTAACAATGGAACACTAATAAATGAATTGAACATAATAAAGAAACGAAAAAAACCATTACACATTACGAGCGAGTTGATTCGTTGAATTTATGAAGCGCAAAGATTATGGCGGAAAGAAATGGAACGATTTCTCGATGATCCGGCGTTTCAGAGGATCGGACTTCCTGGTGACGTATCCGATCGGCTTCTCTTCTCGCTTCCAGTTGGATGCATGCCAAAATTCGCATCAGGCGGGAATGTTGTATGCAATAGGCGGACAGCGAGGCAGTCCCGCTGGCCCTGCCAACGCCGCCGATCTGGCGCGAGCCGGGAAGGCGCGTCAAGATGC
Source organism: Anopheles cruzii (assembly GCF_943734635.1). Lineage (NCBI taxonomy): Eukaryota > Metazoa > Arthropoda > Insecta > Diptera > Culicidae > Anopheles > Anopheles cruzii. Next base: position 44,792,697 of record NC_069144.1, on the reverse strand, counting down.
GCCCGATTTTTGCAAAATCGATCCAAATCGGGAAGAGATTCTGCGCCAGCAATTGTAACAGGAACTAATGTCAGATAGGAGGTAGCAGATCGACGCCGATTTGTGTGGGGGTACGTGCGTGTTAGCTCCGCACACCATTCATCTCTCTCGGTCCATCGAATCCACAACGCATCGTAGGCAGATCATTGATCGGCGCCGATCAGAAGGGAAAGTGCATTGTCCCCGGATCCACCGTTCATCTCGCTCGATCCGTAGCGTTTTGGAGATCGATTGCATTGGGAATCACCGGACATTAGTTCTCTCTTTCGATCCACCGCAATCCGATTACCGATACATAATAATTATTTTACTTCAACTATTTGAAATTCGGTATTCGTTGACACGTTTGTTGTTTCAAAAACTCTACACACATACCCTAAAGGTTTTTCTGTCCCGTTCGCGCCGCGCCTACCGATAAATTTATTGGCCGATCAGCAAATGGTCTAAAGTAGGTGTGTTGAGGTGCCTGTCGGTGCTGTGCGTCAAACAGCTGACCATGCTAAAACCGCTGACAGCGGGCTCGCCCGTGTCCTAACCGTGGTCTGGTTCCGTAGTAGTTCGGTGGCGTTTGCCGAATGTGGTTCACTTTTGTGCATAACGTTTTTACGTTTGAAGCGATGGACTGATCAGTAAATTTTAAACACAGTTCTGTTATCGTGCTTCATGTCGCTTCGACCAATAGTGATTAACTTCCCGATCAATAGTGGCCCCGATCGATCGTGAATCGCCGAATCGTGAATCCGTGATAAAGCCACCCGTTTCTGCAATCAACCCTGCATCAAGTCAAGACAACCGTTTAGAGAAGTGAAAACTATTTTCCGATCGAACTGTGACTGAACTGTGAATGTATGTGTGCCGTGTGCTGAGTCCCAGCTGAAACTTCGTTACAGAAAATCCGCAAAAATTACCCAAAATCCGCTCTATCAATCATGGCAAAACACAATCAAATAGCTCCCGATGGCAAGTATTGAGGCGACCTACATAGGTGATATTTGATGTTTTGATCGCCTTTTTTCGGTGTATTTAATGTTGGCGCTAAACAGCATGGCGTCAGCACTATTTTTCAAACAACCCTACGGGCCGGACGGTACGGTTCCTCCAACTGGAGCAACCGTTTTTTTTTTTTTTGGGCGTCTGTTTGTTTGTTTGCCTCCAACGTGTCCTCCTTATGGTCCGCACCCGGAGGGCTTAGTGTTACTGGTTCTCCGGTGTTTTTGTTACTCACAGCCCAAAAGTGTCCAAAAATGCGTAGATCCAAAACATTACACCATTCCCGAATGGGGCGAAAGCGATTAAAACAAATGCCAGCTCGTTGTCGTTGGGTCGTTGGCGAGACGATGAATGAAAAAAGCTCACCGGAAACCACCACAGGCCACCGTCAATCCTTTCCGTCAACAATGTGGTCGAATTTCCAGGTCAACGGAAATTCGATCGTACAACGGAGGCTTTGGTGAACGGACACCCTCCCAGGTGTTGCGCCAGACATGCTGGATCGCGTCGTGTTTTGCACAGAAACCATTCCCAAAACCTTGACATGAACGAAAACGTTGCCCGCACCGTTACAGCCATAGCTTACCGTTTTCCTAAATCCTCCTCAACTTTGACAGAAGACTATCGGGTGCCGACGCTGCGAATGCATAAACTGATGGGAGAGAAGCGGCCCAATCCGTGCTGGTGGCTGCTGGCCACCGCCGGCGGCTTGTTTGTCGTGTCAGCCCTCACGTTTGCCTGTTACTTGACCCTTCGTTGTACAGGTAGCCGACCAAGGCCCACACCTACACGAACACGCGCTAATCGATCGAGTCTATCCCCCTCAGGATTGTTCGAATACCGGCCGGAAATCGCACCACGGCCCGATCGCCCTGGTTCGCAGGATGACGATCACCAATCGCTGGCCTTCTTTCAGACCGAAGGCTACGAAGTGGTGAAGCGATCGTTGGAGCTCCTCGAGTATATGGAGCAGCTGGAACCGCTGCTGGACGAAGATCGGCGTCAGCGCCGGGACGCACAGAACCTTCCGAATCGGATCGAGCGCAAACGTGACGGCTCGGAAGAGGTTGTGTACGGGGTGCGAAGGCGCGCCCAGCGGGAGCAAGACTTGGGCACGCTACCGATCGTGTACGTGGGCAGTGCCACCCGGGAAGCGGAACCACAATCGAACAGTATCTCCCGCCAGAAGCGTCGCGCCGTCGACTTGGCGGATGATCGCGAGCGAGTGGAGCGCAACGCACAGCAGGACTATCAACGGCTGGAGCGAGAGTACAATCGCTGCCGAAAGGCGGCCCCTAATGGGAAGATCTGCGACCAAATCTACGATAAGCTGCAGCGGCTCTCGGAGGAGGTGAACGCACGCTTCTTGGAAATGGCCAACCTGCTGCAGGGCATCCAGGAAGCGGAAACGAGTTCTGGAAAAACGGTCCCACCGTATCCGGCGGTGTTTTTCTCTACCGCGCCACCTACGGAGTCCAGCTATCAGACGTCCGCCGCCGACGCCTCGACCGAGCAATCGTCAATGTATGACACTTCCACCAAGAAAGGGGCCTCGAATCCGCGGATCGCACAGTACGATCCTAAGAAGCACCGACCGATCGAGAACAGTTCCATCCACAGCCTGGAAGATTTGTTCGCTCACATGTGGAAAGGGATGTCCTCCTCAACAACCTCCTCAATGGTCACAACGGATGTGGATTCAACCACCGAACAGAGTACGACCCCGACCGAGAACCCAGCTTCGTACGTCAGCAGCACCACGGGCACAACAAAGTCCAACCGGTGGACGTCAACAAAAAGTCCGCTCCCTTCGGCCCGTAACCTCCACGATGTAGTCAATCAGCTGCAGCTAGCCCAGATGCTGCAACCACATCCGTTTCACGAGGATATGGTCCAACTACCGCAGCCACCGGCCAGTATCGATGAGTTCGTCATGACAAGATCACGCAATCGCGATCACAATCACCACGATCATCACTTTGCAGCCGACCTGGAACCCGTGGAACCAGTGGACGTGGAAACCTCGGGACAAGATTCTTCGCGCTCTAGCCACCATCACCAGCAGCATCAGCAACCGTCGCCGTTGCTCGTCGGTCCCAGTGCACCGTTCCTGAGTCTGTGCGATCAGGTGCGCTCGGCCAACGGTGATGGTGGTGGCGGAGGTGGGCTCACTAGACCGGGGCAAAGCCAAGGCCATGGGTTCCAGCATGCCGGTAGCCTGGCACCGGGCATCCCGATCACCGGCGAAGCCACGAAAGCTTCCTCGCAGATCATCGTCAACTCGGGGTACGCCGGTCCAGCTACGGCCTACATGCCGAACCCGGTCTGTTTCTACCACAGCGGTCCGCCGACCAACGTGCCGTATCCGTTCCGGCCGGCGGCGTCCACCAGCTACCCGACCTACGCCAACGGGGGTTACCCGTCGGTCGTCTACCAGCAGCCCAGCGCCCAGCATTCGGGCGCCGGAGGTAAGCTTCCGCTGAATGATCCGACGATCGAAGCCCTGATCCATCCTCGCTTCGCCGAAGGTGGGTCCCTACTTGACAGTTGACAGGTTTACAATACTCGGGTTCGCAACTCTTGATCACTAACAGCGGATCCTCCCGAGCTTGGCCTAATATTGATTAGTTCCGTAGTGCAACGAATGTGGATAGCGAAAAGATGTTTTTGTTCAAGAATGTTTTGGTCCAGAATGTTTTGATTAATTTAGCTAATTCTGTTGAATGGAGAGGGGTCTTTTCAAATTCTCCAAGGTTTATGAATGACCATATGTTTTCAATGTTTGTCTGGTCTGGACAATGACAGCCTAAAACTTTGATTTCCTCATCCAGGAGGTACTTCATGGCTTCCATTAAATATTAGTCAGCTTTCGAGTTACCATGATCAGGAATGGCCATCAACTTGTAGACGAGGTTTGTCCGCATTATATAGAACTCTTAACCTTCTGAATTTAGTTTTTGTTGAATAGTTTTGACGGATTGAAAAGGGTCTATGGAGAAGATATTCCGTCCGGCCTTCGCGTTCTTAACCATTGATTATTTAAGGGATTCCTACCATACTTGGTCGGATATGATTCATTGGTTGTTTCATCACTACAAACCATAATGATGCCCATTCGACGTTCTTCATTGGTTAGTTTACAATATTTCGGGGTTTTTGTCATTTCACAAGCTGAGAAACAGCATCATGTCTTGTGAATTCTTCATCTTGCGTTTCTCAGCCTTCATTTTGCATTTTGAATATGAACATATGTAAAATATCAAGCTTTTTCTACTCATAAGTAATTAATCCTAATCAAAACGAAGGAAGATTCATTCAAAACGTCCCCTGATTTTCACATATTATTCAGTAGCTAAACTTCTTTTCGCTATCCACCGTACTATTGATGAGAGCAACGTCCACGTCTCTAGTTCTGATGAAGTTCCCGTTTCCGTTCCATTCGACAGCCACCATCCACATGCCTGTGAGCATCCACAACCTCCAGCACAGCGGAGCGCGAGATGGAGCGGCGGCCCCCAGCGCCGGACACGGCACGATGCTGCTCTGTTCCCTGGTCCAGAGCGATCACCGGTCTGTCCCCGAACAGGACCAGGCATATCCTAAGCATCCACACGGCCACCGACAGCAACACGACAACGAGACGGACACCGCGGCGGACAGTGCCGAGCTGGCGTCAATGTTTGCCGCCGGCCACTCGTCGGCGGCCCGGGCCAAGGGCCGCCAGCACTGCCGCCGGGGCTCGGTATCGTGCTTCAGCTCACACCAGTGCGTGAAGCGATCGGCCTGGTGCGACTCCAAGACCGACTGCATGGACGGAAGCGACGAGAGTGCCTGTTCCTGCGTTTCGAGACTCCCGCGGCGCAAACTCTGCGATGGGTACGCCGACTGTCCGCTCGGGATGGACGAGATGGGGTGCTTCGGGTGTGACAAGTTTGCGTTCTCCTGCTTCCACACGGCCGACGAGGCCGGTGTCCACGGTGGCGGACAGCAGTGCTACTCGCTGCGTGAACGGTGCGACGGTTTCGATCACTGTCTGAACCGGAAGGACGAGCAGGACTGTTCGATGCTGGTGCGCGACCTGGGTCACTACCTGGCGTACTCGGTGCCACACACGAGCGGCGTCCTGCACCGGAACCACCGGGGCAAGTGGTACCCGGTGTGCCGGAACGCCGTCCGCTGGGCACGGGAAGCGTGCGAAGCGGAAGTTGGCCCCCTGGACCGGGAACCACAGCTGAGCCACGGCCACGGCAGTCTCCCGGGGCCGTACATTAGTCCAGCCAGCCCGCAGCCCGAGTTCAGCGACGGGTGCAACGGGGTGTACGTGCACGTCAAGTGTCCACCGGTTCGCTGCGGGACAAGCAAACTGCACGAACGCCAGTCGGCCCGGATCCGGGTGCGATCGGCGAGCGACAACGCGACCGGAACCCCGGACGAGGAGCTCGTCGAGAGTGTGCGGATTGTCGGGGGCACGAACGCGGACCCGGAGGCGTACCCGTTCATCGTGGGCATCTTCCGGGACGGGAAGTACCATTGTGGGGCCAGCATCTACAACGAGCAATGGGTGAGTGGCGAAGATCTTCTGTAGGTCCTAGAATTCCAGAGTTGTTGGTCCCGCTTTTCGTAGATCATTTCGGCGGCCCATTGCTGCGACAACTTCCACCGGCACCACTACGAGGTCCGGTCGGGCATGCTGCGCAAACGGAGCTTCGCCCCGCAGGTGCAGGTGACCCGCGTGACGCACATGATCCTTCACCACGCGTACAGTTCCACGCTGATGGCCAACGATATCGCGCTGATGCGCGTCGAAACGCCGTTCCACTACAATCGCTGGGTGCGCCCAATCTGCCTGCCGGAGAAGCACCGCACCACCGGGGACCGGGACTGGATCTGGGGACCGAAACCGGGAACCGTCTGCACGGCGGTCGGCTGGGGAGCGCTACGGGAGCACGGTGGTGCACGTAAGTCCGGGTTCAGTTTGACTTAGGGACGGAAGTCTGACTCATGCTTGTCCCCTTTCAGCGGACCACCTGAAGCAGGTGTCGGTACCGATCCTGGCCGTGTGCAAACACAAGAATGACCGGGACAGTCTGCAGATATGTGCGGCCGAGGAGGACGGAGGTCACGATGCGTGCCAGGGCGATTCGGGAGGCCCGTTCGTGTGCCAGAGCCGCTCGAACCCGTACGAGTGGTACCTGGCCGGGGTGGTCAGCCACGGGGAGGGCTGCGCCCGGGCGCACGAACCCGGCGTCTACACCCGGGTGGCGCTCTTCAGCGAGTGGATCGAGCAGAAAGTCCACGAACCGCTTCCGGCCAGAACGGCACGCGCGGACTGTCCCGGAACGCGGTGCATCTGGGGCGGCGGAATCTGTTTGCCGCGGGGCAAGCGATGCAACGGGTTCGTGAACTGTCTCGGGGGCGAAGATGAGTCCGGGTGTGGCATGGATCAGCTGCTCCGCTCGATGGCCAACCGGGGCGAACATGACACTGACGACGACGACGACGACGAAGAGAATGAGCACACGGAGCTGAGCAGGCAAATGGTGGACGATTCGAGCGCGACTCTTGACGCGCCTGATGAGACGACCCCTCAAGAGACCACCCCGGTAGCCGCAACCGAACAGACCACGGTGTTGGAAACTACAGAGCGCCAGGAATCGAGTACGTACCCGGCCACTACGACCGACACGACGGTAGAACCTACGGCTGAGGAGTCGAGTGCCGAGGGCCAAGAAAGTGTGGTCGTCACCCAAACGGTCCACGTCGAGTGGTCCACCACATCTGCTCCGCTCAGTACGCCAACCACGGAAGATTCTACCGTGGCAAGCTCCACGCCAACTGCAACGACTGACAGCCCCAGTACGGAAAGTGCAACGACCGAGTCCCAGGACGCACTCGAGTTTGAGATCCGGGCCGATCCGAGTACCACCACCGAGGCACTCTGGAAGGCGGTCGAGAAAACGATCAAGGAGGTCCAGGGATTGGCACGTGCGCAGAACGACACCAAAGAAGCCCTGGAAAGCGACCTGCCCGACCATCCGTTTTTCGAGGAGATCGAGGTGATGCAGGAGCAGAAACAGAAACGGATGGCCCAGTTCCGGATGACCGTTCATAATCTGCACACGAAGTCGCCGGTCACGCCGACGTCACCACCGGGTAACGATACGGCCGCCCACTACCGACAGTTTGAGTGCCGCAAGTAAGTAGGTCCCGAGAGGCCGAAGTTGAAGATCTGACGTATCTGACACTTTGGGATCTTTGGCAGTATCACGCAGCGGATCAATGTGGCCCACCGGTGTGACCGACTCGTGGACTGCGAGGACGGTAGCGACGAGCTGAACTGCACCTGCCGGGACTTCCTCAAGGACAAGTTTGACTTCCTCATCTGCGACGGCAAGACGGATTGTCTGGACCACACGGACGAGAAGGACTGCAGTAAGTCGGGTGATCGGGATTGGGCGGGGTACCTCAAGGGCCACTCACTGCGGTCTGTCTGTCTGTCCAACAGTGCACTGCCTGGCGGACCAATACACGTGCCGGATGAGCCAGGTGTGTGTCCCGCGGGAGCAGACGTGCAACGGTCACCCGGACTGTCCCCTGCACGAGGATGAGCTGGATTGCTGTAAGTGATGGCGCAAACGATGATGATGGTAGTAAGGGTCGGTCTGTAACGGGGCTCTCGATCTCCCCCTAGTGGCACTCACCGATGGCCATCGGGTGTACTTTGACGCCAACAACCTGACGCTGTTCCGCAACAGCGGTCTGGTGACGAAGAACACCAACGGCACCTGGGAGGTCCTGTGCGGTACGGTGCTCACGGCCAAGACGGAGCACGCGGTCGAGAAGATATGCTCCTTTCTGGGATTCGCGTAAGTCCAAGACCCGAGGGACCTGGTCTTTGGCCACCTCTCATTCGTTTCCCTCCGCCGTTGCAGTGGCTACCGGAACTACTCGCTACTGACCCTGGGACCGGACGTGACACTACCGGAAGAACTGCCCGCGAGCGGTGACGTTGTCCACTCAGTAACGCTGCCCGTGCCCGAGGGTTGCCAGGCGCTGCGCGTGACCTGCGCCCAGCACATCAACGCGACCGAGCATGAGATCGCCCACTTCGAGCACCAACCGCAGGAGCAACCGGTCCAGGTGAACATCCGGCCACTGAATCCGATCCACCGGCCGCACCACATGCCGCAGATCGTGTTCCAGGAGAACGCGCACGTCGAGCTGATCGAGAACTTTGGCGACGACTACGATTGGCCGTGGAACGCGGACGTCTACCTGGACGGGGTGCTCATCTGCAGTGGGCTGATCATTGACGCGAGCTGGATCGTGGTGGCCAGCAGCTGTACGCGGCTCGTCAACATGCGCCACCAGTACGTGGCGGCGGTGGCGGGCGGTGCCAAGCCGTACCTACACATTGCCGGTCCGTACGAGCAGGTGGTGCGGGTCGACTGTTACCACTTCATCCCGGAGGCCGAAGCGGTGATGTTGCATCTGGCCCAGAAGCTCACGTTTAGCCGGCACGTGCTACCGACCTTCATACCGGCCAGTGAGAACGTCACCGACAGTGAATGCCTGGCGGTGGGCAAGGACAAGTACGGCCGGACCAAGACACTGCGGGTTCACCTGAACGACACGAACTGCGAAGGCGAGCGTGTCCGGTGCTACCACAAGGATCTGCGGCAGCCGTACTTCCATCACGAGTTTTGCTACACTCAGGGTACGTTTACAGATTAATCTTTCGGAGGAGTAGCCATAGCAGACCAGAAGGATGTGGGTTACTGCGATGGTTGGTTACTCCACAGATCTGACGAAAAGGCGGCTTGGATTTGTGAATTAGCGTGCGTTAGCCTATAGTGTGTCCTATTCTCATCCGAGCTAGGACTTTTTGATGTTGGCTGGAGGTCCAGATGGATGGAGGTTTGTTTTGGGTTTGGGTTGATTTGATGCTGATATTTTTCTTGAAGATTTCGGGGCCGTAGAGCAGTTTAGGAATGGACCAGTTTTTTTAATATGATGATAAGGGTGTACAGTGTTGGCAAAGGCTTTAGGATTTTATCTTTTTGAGGGGATATGTCATACTCTGTAAATCTCCTTCCTTTGCTGGAGTTTTAAGATGTCTATTCGGATATTTTTCCTGGTTATGGCTGAAGATTTGGGGGAGGAGACAAGGACGATGTAACCTGCGTAGATAAATGTTTTGATATTGCTGGGAACCGAGAACAGCAGAGGGATTGTAGGCTGATGATGAACCACCAGAGCCTTGCTTAACCTAGTCCCGGTCCATCCACAGAAGCGGCACGGTCCGGTGTGATCGTCTGCAAGACGAAGCGTTCCGGGTGGTATCCGGTTGGGTTCTACCAGAACAAGCGCGGACTGTGCGGGTTCAACGAGGTCGTGCGCGTGACGAGCCTGGTCGAGTCGTACCACCGGATACAGCACGTCCTAAACCACGAGCAGTGCCGCGGGGAGCTGTACTACGAGGAACCGCCCTGCGCTGGAATGCGTTGCCGGTACGGGAAGTGTATCGGGAAGTCGCTCGTGTGCGACCGGAAGGCGGACTGTGCCGAAGGCTCCGACGAGCAGCCGGAGCTGTGCGCCCAGCAGAACGCCACCGAACGTAAGTGCCTGTGAGGGGAGTGCCCCCAGGTCACTAGTCACTCATATCCTTTCTACTGTCGTCGTCCCCCAGATTGCCTGCCGCACCAGATGCGCTGTGCCAATGGGCGGTGCGTGGAGAAGGCAAAGTTCTGCGACCGCAAGAACGATTGCGGCGATTCGACGGACGAGCCACACGATTGCTCCTGCTACACGTACTTGAGGTGAGTTCTCTCCCGAGGTTCCGCGAAGGACCCACTACTCACCCTCACTCATCTCATGGTAGGATAACGGATCCGGGAAAAATCTGTGACGGGGTACGCAACTGCTACGACAAGTCGGACGAGAACCCTCGGGTCTGCCGGTGTCACGCCGGCAGCTTCCGGTGCGGCGAGTCAGACATCTGCGTGCCCTACGACTTCGTGTGTGACCGGGAACGCGACTGTCCGAACGGCGAGGACGAGCAGTACTGTTACGCGCTCCAGCAGAACTCCTACGAAGCGTACGTAGCGTCTAATGTGTGTATCCTCAATATCTAACGTCCTTGTTTTATCCCACCGCCAGTGGCTACGGTGAGCTGATGGAGCAAAGCTTCGGTATCTGGCACTCGAAGTGCTTCCCGAAGACGGCCCAGTTCGGGGACGAATACATGCGCGACATCTGCGAGCAGCTCGGGTACGGCCAGGTGCGCAAGATCTACGGCCGGGCGATCGTCGAGCAGTCGCGGCTACGCACCGCCAACAGCACGGACAGCCCCGCGGACAAGCTGCGCCGGGCCGCCACCAAGACGATCGTGCAGAACAAGTTCTCGAAGGTGGTGATCAACGGCAACCACACGTTCTACATGAAGCCGAGCCGGCCCATGTTCAAGGTGATCAACTGGAACTACCACGACGAACAGAACTGCCACCGGTTGGAGCTGCTGTGTGCTCCGTGAGTGAGCATGGCAGTCCCATCGGGTAACGGCCCATCCAATAAAGTTTAAGTTCTAAATGCAAAAGACTTGCCCTTTTGGTGCCTCTGTGGCGCTGGATTTATTACAGCCCAATACCATCTCCCAATACACACGCAGGATAAGTAATAATGCCGGTGCGCCGGCAAGGATCAGGAAGCGCCTAATGCGGGGGTCCATGGCCGCGTAGGGCAAAGAACGGGCATCCACTGTCGAGCTTCTGCTTCAGCGCTTGGCAGTCGCTATTTTCGGTCCACAGACTCTTCGGACAGTTCTGGAATGGAGGGAAGCTCAAGATGGATTACCAAATTCTCGATCGCGCGGAAGGAAGCTCACCTTGAACAGGCTCGAGTAGACACAGTTCAGGAAGCCTTGCGGCACAAAGCTACAGCCGGCCCGATCCGGTGAGGCTGATACCGGCGCCACGTTGTACGCCGGATCGCTCTGAATCTGACGGGCGCAGGTGTCGACAGTGGCACCGATCAACGGGGCAAGATTGGTGTCGCTGCCGAGCGTGCTGGTCAGCGATCGTTTGATCGCATCCGTGTTCAGGGCGTTGTTTGCGAACCCGCCGAGCTCCGTCAGGACACACTGCACCACGCACTGTGTGTGGAGTCAGAGTATTAGTAGAGTGCTTCCGGGTAACGCGCGGTTCCTCGCCGGGCTAACTTACGCATCCTTCTGTCCGAGCGGTGCCCGGTGCGGGCATCTGGGCGGGTCGCAACCGGCCACACTTCTCCATGACGGCTGGATCGACCGATCGCGGCATTCGGCAGCAATCGTCGACCGTTACGGCGCGATTCGGCTGAAAGCAGGATGCATCCGGTGCCGGTGGTTGGCAGGAAGCCTGCAGAATGATGTCACAATCTGTGGTTAACCTTTCGACACCGACACGTCTGACGGAGACTTACGATGGCTAAAATGGCGAACCCGAACAGCACTGTGGTAAACATAGTTCGGCAGAAGTTCTGGTGGTCTGTGATGATGATCGGTCGAGGAGCGATGCTTTATACTCGGCGACAACTGGCGTTCCACCATCGGTTCGCTAGAATAACTCCAAATTGTCGTGCGCCATTGTGTTTGAGGAACAACTGAATTTGGGAGGGTGTTTTGCAGCGAAGAAAAACTGACCTCGTCTATCACCGCCATTGCAATTGGGCGCTTCCGTCTGTCAGTTTTTGGCTTAACGGCTAACAAGATCGCTGACACCAGGCAACCTCGTCGAAGGTCAAATTTCATGCATCGGGCTCAGGCTCGGGCTCATCGGGCTCACCAAAACCTAGCAGATTGGCAAAAGAGCCAATTGGAGCGAAACTTTGATTGTATCACCTTATTTTTGTTTGTACTTTTGGTGTAATCAAATTTGTCCGAGATTATTTGGGGCTTTGATAAAGATTTTAAACATTAACGCGATAGGACGACAGGAGACGGACATAGGACTTTTAGCACGTCCGACAGCGTACCCGTGAAGTCTCTATAAAACGAAGAATTTGGTTCGATTGGTTCGAAAACAACCCGAAAACAATGACGACGGACATTTGAAAAAAATTAGCAATTTCTGAAAAAAATCCGAAACCCGAAAAATCAGAAATTTGACTAGGGGTGACTGATTTTGACTGATTTTCTTTCGTGCATTGCTACGAGTCTCACCTTACTTTTCTCCCCAATTTTTTTGGTGGCCAATTTCTTTCTAATTCCAGCGGAAATAAAGAAACGACGATTCTTTCGACGGTTTTCAAAAAAAATGTTTGTTTTTATTCAGTCCGATAATCCGAGAGGCCACCAGCGATGACAAACAGGGACACTACCTTACCCCACGTGATGTCCACCTTGAAGAGGACGCGGGCGGTTTCTTTTTTCCATTTCTAAGTTTTCGGCAAATTGAATTATCCTTTCGAGAGTTAGCAACAAAAACACTTGTAAGGTTCGTCGGGACTTCAAAGGAATAGGAAAGCGTCATGACGACGGCAGACGACATGTTACACAACACCACACGTATTTGCGCTTAGTTTATTAAACCGGTACCAGTTGAACAGTGACAGTAAAGAAATGTTTGAAGGCCCCGAAGATCCGACGTCTACTGTGATGGTGGTGGTCCCCGACCGCGTAGAGTAAAGTACGGGCATCCGCTGTCGAGCTTCTGCTTCAGCGCCTGACAGTCGCTGCTATCAGTCCACAGGCTGGTCGGACAGTTCTGAAAGGATCGCACCGTAGCAGTTTCGATCCGCAGCTTCAATATGCTGTCCACCCATGCTTACCTTAAACAGGGCCGTATCCAGACAATTCATGAAGTCTGCCGGTGCGGAGCTGCAGCTGCCATCCGATGAAGAAGCAGAAGCTCCACTCTGAGCCTGACTCGCGCACGTGTCAACTGTGCTGCTAACGAGCGAGGTCAAAGTCGTATCGCTACTACCGATCGTGCTGGCCAACGATTGTTTGATCGCATCCGCGTTGATTGCATTGCTAGCGAACCCACCCATAGCCGTCAGGACACACTGCATCATGCACTGTATGGGGAAGAGAATCCGGAGAGTTTAACACCCGAACTAAAAATAACCCCGGTCCATCTGTTGATTTACGTCTGGTCCTCCTGCTCTTCCCACTCCTCCACCTCCTTGAGGAGGCCCACCATTGGACGAGCCATCTGTTGGAGGTGGCGGAGGACTTGGTTGCACGCTGCGGCACTGGTCCATCGCGGCCGAGCTGACCGATGACGGGATTTTGCAGCAATCCTGCGCGGTAACGGTCTGATTCGCTTGGAAGCAGGATCCGTCAATCGCCGGTGGTTGGCTCGAAACCTGCGATGGGTTAAAATCCGTACAAAGATCTTCCAAGAACAAGATGAGATAGGCTACTCACCATACCAAAAATGGCCAAACCCACAAGAACTACGCCAACCATAGTTCGTGGTGCGTATTTTAAAAAGAATCTTTCAGTTCCAGTCCCAGCAACTCTATGACAGTCAGCGATCGACAAAAGCATCGTTTTATACTGCCATTCTGAGCTGGCTCACCGAATTCCCCGACAAATGTTATTCTAAAAAAGGGCAGACGGTTTTTTCAACAAATTCTGTTTATCTACGGACGGCAGACAGTGTTTATGAAGGGCTATGCATGAGAGCACGCCGGAAAGCCCCCGGAAGAGACTGAACGCGATGTGTCACACTTCAATCCATGATAATGAAAGGGAATCATTGTTCGTCCGTCCATCGTTCATCGTACATTTATTTCCACCAAATTAACTTAAGCGTTCATCATTGGCAATGACGTGGGGACGTTGAAATTCAATTTAGTCCACTAGGGGACATGGCTAGAAATGAGTCAACCATTGTCGCGAATGAAGGTTTTATTCGGGATCTACCCGGCAATTTTACAA